>NC_080168.1:129357400-129373191 GCF_950295315.1 Erinaceus europaeus | reverse complement strand
TTTTTGTCTCTCTCCCTCTCTAACTCCCCCTCAGTCTCAATTTCTCTCTCTTAGCAAATGAAAAACTAACGGATATTTCTAAATAATTTCTTATTATTTAAGTTAGTCATATATGTTTGGCAAAGACAGAGAGGACTTGGAGGTGGTGCACCTGGTTAAGCACACACATTATAGGGAGCAAAAATCCAGGTTCAAGTCCCTGGTCCCCACCTACAAGAGGGAAACGTCACGAGCGGCCAAACAGTACTGCAGGTGTCTCTCTCCTCCTTCCCTCTCAATTTCTGTCACTATGCAAAATAAATAAAGTACTAAAAAGAGAGAGAGGAGTTGAGAGATTGGAAAAGAGAAGGAGAACTACTGCTACTACTCATCCTCCTCCTGCTGCTCCTCCTCCTCTGTCTCCTTCTTCACTAATGTAAAGCAGGTACTGGTGGGTGCAGCACCACCCACCCCATAATAAATATTTATTTATTTGCCTCCAGGGTTATGGCTAGGGCTCTGTGCCAGCACCACAAGTTCACTGCTCCTGGAGGCCAGTTTTCCATTTTATTGGATAGGACACAGAGGATTGAGAGGAGAGGGGGAGACAGAAAGGGAGAGAAAGATAAACACCAGCAGACCCGCTTCACCATTTGTGATAAATTAATTTTTTAGAAAGGTCCTCCTTTAGATTTTAGAAATTATCCTGACCGAAGTATGAAAGATGAAAGGCAGAGGGTGGGGGGACAAGGCTGCAGTAGATTAAGGCCTCTGTCTAGATTAAGGCCTTGGTCTAACTATACGAGGGTCATAGGATGGGGCGCTGGAATCTGAGAGGAAGAGAAGGGATACCTGGAGTCTGGTTGGAGTCAACAGGACTTTGTAAGCAATCAGAAGTGGGAGGTAAGAAGACATGAGGCCCGTGGTAATTTCCTGCCTGGTGACTGGCTGAGTCAGTCACAGAGGGAGGATGATGAGCTCTCTTTGGGACCTGTCAAGTGTGAGATGCTCCTATGTGACCGAACAATGTGGAGTTCGGAAGAGAGATTTTGGCCAGAGATAAAGCTGTGGGAGTTGCAACATGCTAGGTCTTAGCTTGTAAATTCCCTAGTTGGATCCAGCCACACTGTTTCTAGCCCCCACATAGTGGGTATCAGTAGGCAGTTATTGTTGAAATCCTTAGGGTCCTCAAGGTGCTCTCCTCTTTACAAATAGTGATACCCAAGTTCATTCCTTTTCTTTTTATTTGCTAGGACAGAAATTGAGAAGGGAGGGGGAGTTACAGAGGGAGAGAGACACACACTTACGACACTGCTTCACCACTCATGACGCTTCTTCCTTGCAGGGGGGGACCTGGGGCTTGAAACAGGTCCTTATACATGGTAACATGTGCCTTCATCTAGGTGCATTTTAGTGCCTGGCTTTTTATTATCTCAGCAATGCTACAACACCCCTATGCGGTAATTCTTAATGTCACTCTGTTGTACAGATGAGAAAACTTACACCGAAAATCCATCCCTTATTCAAAGTACTCTACTTAGGAAGTAGAGAGCTCTTTGAAGCTGAGCAGGATGACCACTACTACCACTACCACTACTACCACTACCACCACCACCTACTAACTACTACTCTTTTTTTTAATTTTTTTTATATTTATTTATTTTCCCTTTTGTTGCCCTTGTTGATTTATTGTTGTCATTGTCGTTGGATAGGACAGAGAGAAATGGAGAGAGGAGGGGAAGACAGAGAGGGAGAGAGAAAAACAGACACCTGCAGACCTGCTTCACTGCCTGTGAAGCGACTCCCCTGCAGGTGGGGAGCCGGGGGCTTGAACCAGGATCCTTATACGGGTCCTTGCGCTTGGTGCCAACTGCACTTAACCCACTGCGCAACCGCCCAGCTCCCTACTACTACTCTTCCTCCTCCTGCTCCTGCTCCTCCTCCTCTTTCTCCTTCTTCATGAATGTAAGCCATGACCTCATACCTACAGGTCGACTGCCCCCAGCAGACGCTTTTCCTTTTCAATCCCAGACAGACATGGAGTGTCTTATTTCTAGATGACTAGTACTGACTGCAAGCAGTCCATATGCTGATGTAGCCAACAGTCCTTGTGGGGCACCTGTTACATGTGAGGCACTGCTCCAGGTATGACAAAGGCATGAGCATCCCTGCCCTTAAGAAGTCCCCAGTAAATAGCACAGCTATATACAAGATACTGGGTACTGTACAGCAAACCATAACAAAAGGGCTTTTCAAAGTTAACCCAATTACTAAATAATGTGATGATAACATTAACTATCGATTGTCTTTTTGAACCCTAAGACAGCAGGAACCTCACATCTCCACTATAGAGCCCCTACTTCCCCCAGTCCTGGAACCCTTGGATAGGGCCCACTTTCCCGTATGCCCCTCCCAATCCATATCAAATAATATTGCATCCGCCGACCACAACCTAACCAATGCAACCATTGCCACCTCAACATGCTTCACCTCAGACTGTGTCCAGAGACTTCACGAGTGGAATGACAACCCTTCAGCTTCATTACTCGGGTGAGACCTTTCCTTTTATAGTACACTCTAATTTCATCTCAGGTGGTTCACTTTCTAACAAAGTCCCAAAACCTAGATATACACCAGTTTCTGTGAGAGAGAGCTTATGTGCACACGTATCCATAAACTACTGCAAAATAAATACCTGAAAGCAGAAGTACACTAGAGTTTGCAGTGAGTACCTCCCTAATACTTCCTCTCCACTATTCCAAGCTTTGGGTCCATGATTGCTCAACAATTTGTTTGGCTTCGTATGTTAACTCTCTTTTCAATCAGCAGGTTCCAGATGCCATCAGGATGCCGGCCAGGTTTCCCTGGATTGAACACCCCACCAATGTGTCCTGGAGCTCAGCTTCCCCAGAGACACACCCTACTAGGGAAAGAGAGAGGCAGACTGGGAGTATGGACCGACCAGTCAACGCCCATGTTCAGCGGGGAAGCAATTACAGAAGCCAGATATTCCACCTTCTGCATCCCACAATGACCCTGGGTCCATGCTCCCAGAGGGATAGAGAATGGGAAAGCTATTGGGGGAGGGGGTGGGATATGGAGATTGGGTGGTGGGAATTGTGTGGAGTTGTACCCCTCCTACCCTATGGTTTTGTTAATTAATCCTTTCTTAAATAAAAAAAAATTAAAAAAAAAGAAGTCCCCAGTATATAGTTCCAATATGTAAGGGGAGATGGGCAACAGAAGTAAGTAAATGGGGATAGATGAGCTCTAGTGAGACCCGCCGGAAGCGAAAGTTGCTCCACCCCAAATTCATAGGGAAAAAGCAGTGCAGGCACCGAGCTCCAGCAATAACCCTGGAGGGAAAATATATGTGTGTGTGTGTGTGTGTGTGTGTGTGTGTGTGTGTGTGTGAGTGAGAGAGAGAGAGAGAGAGAGAGAGAGAGAAAGGTATAAATTATTGGGGCTGGAGAAATAGCATAATGTTTCTGCAAAAGACCTTCTTCCCTGAGGCCCAAGGTTTACTGCTGAGCATCACCAGAAGCAGTACTCTGGCCTCTCTATCTTTCTCTCTGTATTTCTCATAAAGATAAATAAAATATTCTTTTTAAAAAGTATATGCATTTTTTTCTGCCTCCAGGTTATTACTAGGGATCAGTGTCTGTACTGTGAACCCACTGCTCCTGGAGGCCATTTTTCCCATTTTGTCGCCCTTGTTGTTGTTGTTATTGTTGCCATCACCGTCGCTGTTGGATAGGACAGAGAGAAATGGAGAGAGGAGAGGAAGACAGAGGAGGAGAGAAAGACAGACACCTGCAGGCCTGCTTCACCGCCTGTGAAGCGACTCCCCTGCAGGTGAGGAGCCGAGGGCTCAAACCGGGATCCTTGTGTGGGTCCTTGTATTTCACTCCATATGCACTTAACCTGGTGAGCCACCACCTGGCCCCCAAGTACACGCATTTTTTGTTTTTGCCTCCAGGGTTATTGCTGGGCTCGGTGCCTGCACTATGAATCCACGGCTCCTGGAGGCCATTTTTTTCCTTTTTGCTGCCCTTGTTGTTTATCCTTGCTGTTGTTATTATTATTGTTGTTGTCAGTATTGTTGTTGTTGTTGGATAGGACAGAGAGAAATTGAGAGAGGAGGGGATGAGATCAGAGGGGAAGACAGACAGGGGGAAGAAAGACAGACACCTGCAGACCTGCTTCACTACCTGCAAAGCGACCCCCCTGCAGGTGGGGAGCCGGGGGGCTCAAACCGGGATCTTATGCCAGTCCTTGCGCTTTGCACCAAATGCACTTAACTTGCTGCGCCACCGCCCGGCGCCCTAGTATATGCACCTTAAAATAAACTTTCTGCATCGGAAGAACTATCAGTTACACTAATTCTATGATTAACATCCTTTTTCTCTTTTGTAAAGCAGGAATGATAATAGTGTCTAATGCATAAAGTTATTATGTGTGAAGACCAGATGTTTTCCAAAGTAGTAAACTGAAAGCACTCATAATATTAGTTATTATAACACTGTCTGCTGGATGAATGAGTAATAACAGTGACACAATCTCAACAGCATTTGCTGAGTTCAATAAGTGCACTTTCTTAATCAGTGCTGAAAACACTTATTAAGCAACTTACAGTACACGTTGAATACCATGCTGTTCAAATAGCTATTTCTTTCAGCTTACTGTATGCTCAGCAGTTTGGTCTCCAAGGCCTTTCGGAAAGAAGATGGTTTTGAATTGATTCACATCGGTTTTACCCTCATCAAAGCTGGTTGTGAACTGCTGAAGATATCTTCCATAACACTGTAAGAGGGCCAATTTATATTCCTGAAAGAGAGAGAGAATTCAAAGTTTCAAAATGTCCTCTGCTTATCATGAATGAAATTAGCTAATCATTCTCCATGTCACTGCTGTGGACACCTGCTCTTTCTGTTACTTCTGACACCATTATGGCCACTATCACTGCACTAGGCAATTCACGCACAGCATTTCATTCAACTCTTCTCACTGCAAGGCCATTGTTAGGTGAAATTATCACAATCTCAAAGATGTGAACATTCACTAGGACACTATGCATGATACTTGTACATACCAAAAAAATGTTTATTTTTAGACATTCCCAGATCATGGTAACACAGTGACCCCGTCAGAGGTACCTGAGCCGTCTAACCTTTCTCTGGTAGCTTCCAAGAAAAGCTTGGCAGCTTGGGGGCAGGGGAGGCAAATGAAGAAAGGGAAGAGAGAAAAAGGAGGCAGAGAGAAGGGAGGGTAAAAAGAAGGAGAAAACAGTGAAAAGAGATAAAAGAAAAATGCCAGGGAGAGGTAAGATAGAAGGAAAGAGCTGGAGGAGGAAAGAAGGGTTCAGGAGAAAAGAGACAGGAAAGAAACGCAGAGGAAGGACTGACTCCTCTAGCCACTGTATCAGGACAAACTGGATTCTGTTAGCACTGAGTGAAGTTTCCGTGTCCTTACAAAGTCAGGTGGCCATTTCTGTAGCCTGCAAGGCACGCATGACCTGGAGAGCTTCAGGGGCAGAGGACAGGAGCAGGTCTCTGGGCAGGATTCAGCTATAGCTCTTCCTCAAGGCCCCATCCAGGAACTGCAGCTGTGCTGGGTGTGACCTGCCTGTTGTTGACATAGCCCCCAGGGAGACAAGCGCTGTTTTGTTTCTAGTTTATTGACTTGTTATTTGCTTACTAATTAACTCTGAACCTTAGCAATCCCAATTTGCCTCCACACTGAATTCAAATCTGGGCTCAAAGCAAGAGTATTTCAACAAGATGATCTTTACCGGAACAAAAATAAAGGGAGATTCTAGAAACCAAAGTAGCAACACAAGTTGGTGTTTTTTTTTTTTTTCCAGGAGTAGAATAACCTTCATAGGCTCACTTTCCCATTAGATAAAGCAAAATGTCTTTGTTCCTTTAGTTTTAAATATCCCATCTGAGCCTTTCTGTCTAGATATTCTGAATTCCTCGCCACCGCCCAGCAGCAATTAGCTTTATCAGCCTCTACAGGCTCCTTCTACCTCCTCCCTCCACCAACATCCTTACCAGCCCCCCTTACCACGTCTCAAATAACCCAAGCAGCGCTCTGTCTCACTGTCTCTTGTACTAAGTGGAGACATAAAATAGGAAGGGGGTGTTTTCTAACTCTTGTCAAATTTATATTCCACAAAGTTCAAGAGGTAGTTGGGTTACTGCTTAACTTGCAAGTTCATTTGCTTCAGCTGCCTATATGCCAGATGGGAGTGAAAACATGCAGCAGTTCTCTTTTGCCTTTTCTTTATCTCACACAGAACAGTCACTCAAGGAGAATATGATTACCAGGGGGAGGGGGCATAGGACTTTGGTGTTGAGTCTGGTAACTTACACACACAGCTGATCATTAGTAATGGAGTCGTTCACTTGAGCATACTTTATAAGGCAGATCTCATCTACTGTTATTCCCCCCTGGCAGTTTTGCATACTCTGTTTTGTCACTAGAGCTCTTACTGGGGTTCCCTGTGTGATCCCACCTCAGACTTTTTTTTTTTTAAAAGTCAATGGAAGGGACTGCCCCACTCTCTGAAGATAGGCTGGTCTGCCTACTCGGCCACTCGAGAAAGACAGGTCCTGACATGAGTGCAGCCTAGAATGTTCCCAGCTGTGACTATGGACTGTGAGCTCAGACTGACAGGGACTTGGAGGTCACACAGGCTCCTGTGCTAAGTAGGAATAGATACAGGACACGGGTGAGATGGATGTGTGTAGTGAACATGTCACCCTAGTAACTATAGTAACCACAGTGCCCTGCACCCTGTGATAAAGACAGAGACATATGTACACATAGGATAAGACATCAACCTGAACCTGATTGGCCAATGGAGCTGTAACTTTGAAACCAGAGGCAACCAAAGTATAAGTAAAGGCTCAGAAACCAGCTGGATGAAGCGCCTTCACCATTACTGACCGGGATGCTGCGGGTGCTGCTAGAGACTTAAGCACACGCGGCCAGGCGGCTAAGTAAGCGCTTCCCCAGCTCCCAGGGACCCTCGTTCATCCGGTCGCGCCAGCGGAGGAAGAACCTCCAGTCTTACAACACAGCGGCTGGTGACCACGTCGTGAGCCTTACCTGTGAACAGCTATTTAAGGAGAGGTATCGGGTCGACTGTGTGCTGTGTGAATTGTGTGACCTTTCTCTGGCATCTAAAATAAGTAAAAAAATTATTGCTTAACCCCGACATGCTCTCCGAGTAAGTCCTTGCTCTAATTCCTTGCTCGTGACAGTGTGGTAAACAGTTAACTATTTATATATTTTTTTCAAGTTTGGGAGCTACTTTGCTCTAATCCAGCTGTCTAGCCCTACTCTCACCTCTGAGAAAATGGTAGTACCCTCCATGTTAACATTCCCGCTCAAGCAAACATTACTAAAGTCATGGCCCCTAGAGACGTTCCTAAAATAAAAAACCCAACTTCTCTCCACCCTGAGGCCCTATTCTCATCTGCTCTATTACTAGCTTCAGTTCCTGTTTACTGAACACTTTGTCCTGCTTTACATCTGACTAGGCTTCAGCCACCAAGCTGCAGATGCACCATGATTCCATCTTAGCCTCCCCGGGTAGATGTGTCCCAGACCCCCCTCCCCAGAGCCACACTCCCCCAGGAGAAAAAGAAAATCACTGGGGGTGTGGTCAGCCCCGCCAATGCCCATGTCCAGCAGAGGGGTGTGAGTCAGCCCCGCCAATGTCCGTGTCCAGCAGAGAAGCAATGACAGAAGTCAGAATTCCCACCTTCTACACCCCAAAAAGAACTTTGGCCCATACTCCCAGAGGATTATAGGGTAGGGGAAGATAATCAAAGGGCTCTGTACCCCAGTTCTACCAGGACCCAAAGCGTTAGTCACCAGAAATCCTATTTGATCCCATCACAGAAAGGGAAGTGGCTCTGGAAAGCACCAGTGGAAGCTAGGCACAGTTTCTCTGATCTGAGAGAGAAGAGGGAAGCAGGAAGGACTCTCAGAAGCAGTGATAAGGTGTAGGAGTGATTTAGAAAGGAAGTCAAAGGAAGACCTTACTACCTTCTCCCTCAACAAAAATGTGCAAACAACATAGAGAAAGATAGATATAAAGTTATAAAGTCAACCCATATCTGAGACCTTGGGAAGAACTACTGCAGCTTCCAATGGATCAGAGGAGGACACAGAAATCTGGTGGCGGGAATGTTAGGGAATTATACTCCTAGTATCTTATAATTTTATAAATCAATAATTAAAAAACCACTAATAAAAAAGTAAAACTAAATAAGTAATAGAGAGTGGGAGACGGAGAGGCGACACCACAACACTGCTTCACCGCTCAGGAAGCTTCTTCATACGGGGTTGGGGGCTTCAGCCTGGGTCTACATGCAGGGTCAGGTGTGAAAGGATGAGCTATCTCCCAACTCCTGAACTCTCTCTCATCAGGTCTTTAAGAATGACGCTTCACTGTATGGAGCCAAGGTGCTTCTCTAATTGTGGTACCAGAGAAGAGATCTTAAATCTTTATTATGAAAGTCCCTCTACCTCTTATTCTCATTGTAGCAAATTTTCCTTCCAGACCAAAAATATTTGAGTCCTGAAGATAGAGAAAAATGAAGCTTAAAAAAACTAAATAGTGAGGAAACACCAAATACTGCTGTATGTCCTAAAACCGCTTTGGATAAAATAAATCTTGGTCTGGGGATCCTAGATGTGCCAAATCTCTGTATTTTTAACTGAATAATTTGGGCCTATGCCTTTGCTGAAGGAGAAAGCTCTCATTGGCTGAAAACCCAGAGAGGGTGCAGGTCTATCGAAAGCAGACCAGCAATAATCCAACACCTGGGCATTGGTATGGCGCTGGAAACAGGGCACAAGCTGGGTCCCAGAAACGCAGTGTCAGACAAGAGGCAGAGCCTGGGTGGGAAGACTGCTGTGGGGACACAGAGAGCCAGCCACCCAGGGGCTGGCAGTCATTACAGCGGGGGACCAGGAAGCAGGCAAAGGAGCAGCAAGCCTGGAGTGGAGAGAGCAGGCTGCTGGGAAGCTCGGCCACGTGAAAAACAACAGGAAGTGGTGTCTGGGCTCCTTTGTGTAAGGTAGGAACAGAGTGACTCAGCATTTCCTGTGGAGGAGGGGCACCCTCCTACCCCACTGCTCCCTCTGCTGCCCAGGGACTGTGCTCAAGCCCAGGCCACAGACAGCTGTCTTTCTTTTTTTCTTCTCTCCTTTCCTTTCCTCTCTTTCCTTTTTTTTTTTTTTTTTTTCCCTTTTTCCTTTGCTTTTTCCTCCCCTTTCCTTTTTTTTTTTTCTTTCCCCACCAGGGTTATCTGTGGGGCTTGGTGACTGCACTAGGAATCCACTGCTCCTGCAGGCCATCTTTTTTCCAGTGTTGTTGTTGTTGCTGCTGGATAGAACAGAGAGAAATGGAGAGAGGAGGGGAAGACAGAGAGGGGGAGAGACTCTGAAAGACACCCGCAGACCTGCTTCACCGCCTGTGAAGTGACCTCCTCTGCAGGTGGGGAGCCGGAGACTCAAACTTGGATCCTTGGGCGGTTCCTTGCACTTGTATTTTTTGCACTTAACCCCGTGTGCCACCGTCTAGTCCCTGCCACCTGTCTTTCTGCTCCGGAATCTCTCACCTTTGGAAAATATCTATGGCAGAATTTTTTTTAATAAAAAGACAAAAAACAATCCTAGTTATTTTGTTTCATTCAAAGGGTTATGTATGTTTTTTTCTTTTCCAAGTTAAAAAATGAAGTCATGAAAAAGCAGGAACAGCATCAACCCAGACAATAGCGACCATGAGTCAGATGGGGTCCCTCTGGCTCCTGTTCCTCTAGAGTTACTTACTTTCAATGCACAAAGGCTGTCTCCAACCTTCAGAAGCTTTTCATTGTAGTAGTCAACTGGCAGCCGGGGGGCGTACTTGGTCCAAATATTAAACAAACAAGTGGCACTGTGAAAACAGGAAAACAAAATTTCATCTTCAGAGTCAGCAGGAAGCCTTGACTAGTTAGCATGCAATCCTTAAGAGCTTATCTTTTGCTGAGTCTTTCCAATGTGTCTTGTTGCTAACCTCTACTAGTGTGATTTTAGTTTAAAGCATTGCTGCTTTTGTGTGGTCTACTGGTGGAAGCTCTATGTTTGTTTTAATTTTTTTCACTGGAGCCCTGCTCAGCTCTGGCTTATGGTGGTGTGGGGGACTGAACCTGGGACTTTGGAGCCTCAAGTATGAATGAGTCTTTCTCTTCCTCCTCTTCCTGCCCCTCCTCCTCCCCCTCCTCCTCTTCTTCTTCCTGGGGCTTACAGTTCCTGGCCAATGTTTTCAGACAAAGAGACAGAAATAGAGAAAGGGAGAGGAACCACGGCACCAAACCTTCTTCCAGTGTGGCAGGGGCTGGACTCCAACTTCGGCTACATGCATGGCCGAGCAGTGCAGTATCCAAGTGAGCTATTGTGCACTTTTTAAAATTTGTAAAGTATTTAAAAGTATTTACTTAAAGTATTTAAAGTATTTATTTTTCACCACTCTCATCACCAAACGTCTGTGTTCCCATCCCCGCCTTCATAATCACTATAATGTATTTTTATTTACTTTGTATAGAGACAGAGGTAAATGGGAGGTAAAGAGGAAAAGAGAGACACCTGCAGTGCTGTTTCACTGCTTGTGAAGCTCCCTGCCCTCTGCAGGTAGGGGTAGAGGGTTTGAACCCAGGTCCTCATGCTCCTCAATATGTGAGCTCAGCCAAGTGCGTCACCACCCAGCCCCCATTATGCATTTTTTAAACAGACTTTGGGGCCAGAAGATAGCTCACTGGTTCTTTACTGTATCTAAGGATTCAAGCCCCAGCATCTAGGAAGATTGTACAAAGAGGATGTTCTGTTAATGGTGGCACAGTATAGCAGTCGTGTTCTCTCTGTGTGTCTGTCTCTGTCTGTCTGTCTCCTACACTTACTCCCTTTCTCCCTTTTTCTTTTTAAATATTTATTCCGTTTTGTTGCCCTTGTTTTATTGTTGTAGTTGTTGTTGTTGTTACTGATGTCATCTTTGTTGGATAGGACAGAAAGAAATGGAGAGGAGGGGAAGACAGAGAGGGGGAGAGAAAGACACCTGCAGACCTGCTTCACCGCCTGTGAAACGACTCTCTTGCAGGTGGGAAGCCCGGGGGCTCGAACCAGGATCCTGACGCCGGCCCTTGCGCTTTGCACCACGTGTGCTTAGCCCACTGTGCTACCGCCCGACTCCTTTTCTGTCTTTTTCTATCTAGAGTGAAAGGGAAAATATCTGCCAGGGGCATCAGAATCTCACAAACACAAGAATGTGGAGGCAAGCAAACAAAAACAGGCTTCATTGTGCAGATTAACTTTACACGTACAGACTCGCCGAGCAGAAGACAGAGATTGCCCATATGCCCATGCCCCATCCCTGCACAGCTTTCCCCCACCAGCAGCGGTCCAGTCTGTCACACTTGACACACTGCACTGATGCAGTGCCCATGGTTCACACGAGGGGGCACTCTTGACGCTGGAATTCCAGGGGGCCCGTCAGACATGCAGTGACTTGTAGCTGTCATTATAGTGTCAGCCAGAATGGTCTCGCGGCCCTAAAGATCCCCTGTGCTTTGCCTATTTATCCAGGCTTTCCCCTTAGTCTGAGGCTACAGGCCTTTACACTCAATTCACTCTCAAAGTGCCATATAGTTGGGCTTTGCATACGCAGCCTTTCCTGTGGGACCTCTTTCACTCAATGGCATGCATTTAGGAACCCCCACTCCCCCCCTGCCCCCGCTCATTTCTTTTGCTGCGTGATATTCTGTCTAGACACATAGTGGGTGATTCATACATTCATGCCTGATGGGCATCGTAGTCGCTTCTAGATCTGGCATAAGCATCCACGTGCAGACCTTCTATGTGCCTCTGTAAGTTCTTGTGATGAAAAGTATCTGTTTGGGTCCGGGTGGTGGCACACCTGGTTGAGTGCACCTATTACAATGCACAAGGTCCTGGGTTTAAGCCCCTGGTCCCCACCTGTAGGGGGAAAGCTTTGAGAGTGGTAAAGCAGGGCTGTAGGTGGTGTCTCTGTCTCTCTTCCTCTCTATCACCCCCTTCCCTCTTGATTTCTGGCTGTCTCTATCTAATAAATAAAGATAATAAAAAAAAAATTTTTTTTTAAGTATCTGTTCGTGGTCCAGAAGGTGGCGCAGTGGATAAAGCATCACCCTCAAGCATGAGGTCCTCAGTTCAATCCCCGGCAGCACATGTACCAGAGTGATGTCTGGCTGTTTCTCTCTCCTCCTATGTTTCTCATAAATAAATAAATAAATAAATAAATAAATAAATAAATAAAATCTTTAAAAAAGTATCTGTTTGTGGGGCTAGGTGGCGGCACACCTGGTTAGTGCACCTGTTACAAAGACCTGGGTTCAAGCCCCTGGTCCCCACCTGCAGGGGGGAAAGCTTTGCAAGTGGTGGAGAGGTCTGTATATGTCATTCTGCCTGTCTATCTCCGTCTTCCCTCTCAATTTCTCTTTATCCAGTAAATAAGAAAACAATTAAAATATATATACTTGTTCATTAGTGATAGAGAGTGGAGAGAGAAACAGAGCATCACTCGGGCACATGCTGGGGCTCAAACTCAGGGCCTCATACTTTCAAATGCATCGCTCTACATACTTCACCACCTCCCAGGCTACAAGTTTGCAATCCCTCTGGGTAACTAACTCTCAAGAAGCAGGATAGTCGAAGCATACGATAAGAGCATGCTTGGTTTTCTTTTTCTTTTTCATTTTTAAAGATTTTATTTATTTATTAATGAGAAAGATAGGAGAGAGAGAAAGAACCAGACATCACTCTGGTACATGTGCTGCTGGGGATTGAACTAGGGACCTCATGCTTGAGAGTCCAGTGCTTTATCCATTATGCCACCTCCCGGACCACAACATGCTTGGTTTTCTAAGCAACCAAACAGCCTGTCTTCCGACGTGGCTTCACCATTCTGCTTTTCCAGCAGCAACAAGAGCTCCTGATGCTCCGCATCCTCGCCAATACCCTGCTGCATGCTCTAGCTCTGGGCCCTCCGCATCCTCGCCAATACCCCTGCTGCATGCTCTAGCTCTGGGCCCTCCGCATCCTCGCCAATACCCCTGCTGCATGCTCTAGCTCTGGGCCCTCCGCATCCTCGCCAATACCCCTGCTGCATGCTCTAGCTCTGGGCCCTCCGCATCCTCGCCAATACCCCTGCTGCATGCTCTAGCTCTGGGCCCTCCGCATCCTCGCCAATACCCCTGCTGCATGCTCTAGCTCTGGGCCCTCCGCATCCTCGCCAATACCCCTGCTGCATGCTCTAGCTCTGGGCCCTCCGCATCCTCGCCAATACCCCTGCTGCATGCTCTAGCTCTGGGCCCTCCGCATCCTCGCCAATACCCCTGCTGCATGCTCTAGCTCTGGGCCCTCCGCATCCTCGCCAATACCCCTGCTGCATGCTCTAGCTCTGGGCCCTCCGCATCCTCGCCAATACCCTGCTGCATGCTCTAGCTCTGGGCCCTCCGCATCCTCGCCAATACCCTGCTGCATGCTCTAGCTCTGGGCCCTCCGCATCCTCGCCAATACCCCTGCTGCATGCTCTAGCTCTGGGCCCTCCGCATCCTCGCCAATACCCTGCTGCATGCTCTAGCTCTGGGCCCTCCGCATCCTCGCCAATACCCTGCTGCATGCTCTAGCTCTGGGCCCTCCGCATCCTCGCCAATACCCTGCTGCATGCTCTAGCTCTGGGCCTTCCTCAGAGGCGGGCGGGCAGTGCCATCTCCCTGGAGCTGGAGTTGCCTCTTCCTGGTGATCTAGAATGTGCGCGATCTTTTTGTTATATTCATTTGCTACCAGTGTCTCTTCTTTAGTGAGGTGTCTGCTACAGTCTTTGGACCTTTGTAAAAAAAAAAAAAAATCAGACTTCTCCTTATTTTTCCACTTTATTGGGAAGGCTAGTAGCTCATAGTACAGTGGGTGATGCACAACTGCGACCTCTGCTCTCCCAGTTAGAAGTGTCTGAAAGACACTCCCCCCCCCCCAACCTAGGTCCTTTCCCACCATCATGCTCCAGCACCCCGGCCCCTCTCAATCCATCCCTTTTCCTCCTTCCCCAGAAATGCAATGAGCCAAAATCAAAGGTCTTTGTTGTTGTTTCTGCCACCAGGGTTATTGCTGGGCTTGGTGGGGGCACTACAAACCCGCCTCTCCCTGCAGCCAGTTTTTCCATTTTTGTTTGTTTCGCTTTTATTTTATTCAGTAGGACAGAGAGAAATTGAGAGGGGGAAAGGGAGATAGAGAGACAGACAGACACCTGCATCCCTGCTTCACCACTCATGAAGCTTCCCCCTGCAGGTGGGGGCCAGGGGCTTGAACCTGGGTCCTTGGTGCACTGTAATATGAGTGCTTAACCAGGTGTGTCACCGCCTGTCCCCTCACCCCCCCCCCCCCCGTCTCTTCTTGCAGGCAGTTTGGGTCGCCATTTTCTGTGTAGGCTGAAGAGCCACTTCAAGCCACTTCTGTGAATGGAGAAAGGTCTGTGCGCACAGCCATCACGTCACACCTGCAGGTCCAGCTGCTGGAGCACATTCGTGAACATGACTATCTTGGTCCCATTGCAACACCTCTGCTCCTCTGTCAAGATTACTGTGTTTATCTGGATCTATTGCTGGGCTTTCTGTTCTGTTCCATTGACCTATTTGTCTGTTATTTCACCAGAACTAGTCTTTATTACTGCACGCATCTTGACTGTAAGCCTTAAGGCCACGTGGCATCAGTTCATGGGCTGGGCTCACCTCCAGTGCTGTGTTGGCTGTGTGCATCTTAGGCCAACATGCTCCCCCCACCCCATTCCCCATTTCATCTTCATGATATTTGTGAGAGGGGTGGTAACTGCGGTTTTCTACTAGCCATCACTATGCCTTGTGCTCTTCTAAGATATCACACTCTCTGGGAGCAAATATCTAACTATTATTATTCACTATCCAGTCCCAAGAGCAGTGAATAGCTAGTATCTATAGGTGTGAGATATATTTACTGAGGGGAGGGGGGAGGCAGATAGCATAATGGCTATGCAAAGACACTCATGCCTGAGGCTTCAAAGTCCCAGGTTCAGTCCCGGGTACCACCACAAACCAGAGTTGAGCAGTGTTCTGATAAAAATAAATAAATATTTGTTGAAAGGATGAATAGCTGACTAGGAAAAAAAATTTTTTTCACTTGAGCACGATTCAGCTCCAGTTTACAATGGTACCAGGGGCTGAAGCTGAATCCTCAGGGCCTCAGGCATGAAAGTCATCTGCATAACCACTGTTGTCTCCCTTGACCCATTATTTTGTCCCTTTTAACACCAAAAACTCAAGGACTCAAATATCCAGTCAGTCCATTTAAAGTCACACTCCGTCCATCAAGTATGCTCAAAGTGGTTTCTGATCAGAGTTTCAGAGGATCTCCGAGCAAGCAGTGCCTATTGTGTTAATTCACTTAGCAAATATTTACTCCATTCTTCTCACTTAGAAATTATATAAGGTTGTAGGGATCTCCTTTTTTCTGATGCGTTTTCACAAAGAAAAATGTTATGACTTTTCCGATGACCTAATAAGTGCCTCTATAGAAAATTCATTTTGTTTCTTCGCTATTGTACAACCCTATCTCAAAAAATTCTAGACAAGCACAGTGTTAGAATCTAAAAGATTTTTTCCCCTTAAAATTCATAGTCCTAACACCCAGTCTGACTGTATTTGGTATGGGCCCTCTAAGGAAGTAATTATGGTTAAATGAGGTCATAAGGG
>NC_080168.1:129152400-129352400 GCF_950295315.1 Erinaceus europaeus | reverse complement strand
TATCTCCCCTACCCCTCTTAATCTCTGGCTGTCGCTATCCAATAAATAGATAATAAAAAAAATTTTTTTTAAAAAAAGACTAACTGTTGATCTCTCTCAGTCCTGCCAGAAAATTGTTCACCTCATAATCACAGTCCCACATCTGACCGACACTTGTCATTCACCCTGTGTGGCCCATTCTTCCTACAGAAATCCTAATCACTAGCTACTCATCTTTCCTACCTCCTCCTCACCAAAATCTAATCGCCTCGTTTAATACTGCAATATCCTAGCCTAGTCTCCATGTCCATAGTGTACTCATTCTCTCCCTCCCTTTCCCTGCAGTCAGTTTTCCCTCCGTGTTTGTTCTAGAGATGGTATTCACAGAAATGTATGCTCAATCAGGGAAGCTATTCTTAGATCTTTTGTTCATCTTGTATCCACTCCTAGAAGGATACCTGACCACACAGTAGGTGTCCATTAAATCGTAAAGTGCAAGAATAAAGACTGTAAGTCGCAACTACACACTACTCTGGTACCCTCTGCCACTTGCCTACATTTATAACTAATTGGTGTGCGCTGTGTTTTGACTGGAAAAGCAAGGCGGTAACATAGATAGAAGAGGAACATGTAGTTTGCTGGATGCAGGAGTAACAGGGTGACAGCATTAAAAAAGACTAGCGAAATGAGTCACAAAATCAAGGAGAAGTCACTGTGATCCCAACAGTTATATAAGAAGGAACGAATGAGTACAGATGCAAAGGACATTCTTCATGGTATCACAGTCTAACGTTCCCAAGAAGCTTTGGCAATCTGGGCTGGAGGAGACAGCATAAGGGTTCTGTAAAAGACTTTCATGCCTGAGACGCTGAGGCCCCAGGTTCAATCCTCAGCACTGCCGTAAGCCACGGCTGAGCAGTGCTCTAGTCTCTTGCTCTGTATCTTCCTCTCTGTAACTCTCTTAAATAAAATATTTTTTAAGAGGAGAAGGAGGGCCAGGCAATGGCACACCCAGTGAAGCGCTATGCACAAGCACCGGGGCAAAGATCTGGGTTCCAGACCCTGCTCGCCCCTGCGGGGGAATGGGTCGCTTCACAAGCAGTGAAGCGACCCATTCCCCCGGGGAATGCAGGTATCTTATCTCTCCCCCACTCTATCTCCCCATCTCAATTTCTCTCTGTCCTGTCCAATAAAATGGGGAAAAATGGCCTCCAGGAGCAGTGGGTTCCGAGTGCTGGCACTGAGCTCCAGCAATGACTCTGGAGGAAAGGATAAGGTGAAGAATGGGAACCTAGGCAATCTTACGGACTCTCTCTCTCTCTCTCTCCCCCTCCCTTCCTCTCTCTCACCAGACCACTGCTCAGCTCTGGCATATGATGGTGTGGGGAACTGAACCTGGGACTTTGGAGAGATGCAGAGAGAGATGCAGAGAGAGACTGAGAAACATCAATGTCCCGCTCAACTCTGGCTCCTGGCAGTGTGGGGGACTGAACCTGGAACTTTGGAGAGACGCAGAGAGAGACTGAGAGAAACACCAATGCCCCGCTCAACTCTGGCTCCTGGCGGTGTGGGGGACTGAACCTGGAACTTTGGAGAGACGCAGAGAGAGACTGAGAGAAACACCAATGCCCCGCTCAACTCTGGCTCCTGGCGGTGTGGGGGACTGAACCTGGAACTTTGGAGAGATGCAGAGAGAGAGAGACTGAGAGACACCAATGCCCCGCTCAACTCTGGCTCCTGGCGGTGTGGGGGACTGAACCTGGGACTGTGGGGCCTGTGACTAGAGTCTCTGCAGAAGCACTGTGCTGCAGCCGCGCCCTGGGCCTGTCTCTGCTCAGCCTCCGCAGGCCTGCGAGCAGCCCTTGGGCCGGGCCCGCTTTGATTGGCATGTGGACAGGGAGAGGCTGCAGGGCCAGCCGGCGCCTCTGCGGGCCTCCGTGCGGCCCGGGAACAGGGAAGGCGGGGGCCGTAGCTTGGCCACAGCGACGAGGCTGCGAGGCCCCGCTGCTCCTTCGACAGGAGCTTGTGTTTCCCGCGTGGGTGCGGGTCCCGGTCCCGGGGTGCAGGGGCGCGGGTCCTGTAGTGCGGGGTGCTGGGTAAAGGTCGCGGGCCCCGGGGTGCAGAACGCGGTACCCGGGGTGCGGGGCGCGGGTTCTGGGGTTCTGGTCGCGGGGTGGGTCCCGGGGTGCGGGGTTTTCCCGCGGGTCGGGTACCGGTTGCGGGGTTTGCCTGCGGGTCGTGTCCCGGGGTGCGGGGTCAGGTCGCGGGTCGAGTCCCGGGTGCGGGTTTTGCCCGCGGGGTCGAATCCCGGGGGGTGCGGAGTTTGCTCGCGGGTCAGGTCCAGGGTGCGGGGTCTGGTCGCGGGTCGGGTCCCGGGTGCGGGGTCAGGTCGCGGGTCGAGTCCCAGGGTGCGGGGTTTGCTCGCGGGTCGAGTCCCGGGGTGCGGGGCCAGGTCGCGGGGTCGGGTCCCGGGGTGCGGGTTTGCTCGCGGGGTCGGGTACCGGGTGCAGGGTTTGCCCGCGGGTCGGGTCCCGGGTGCGGGTTTGCTCGCGGGGTCGAGTACCGGGTGCGGGGTTTGCCCGCGGGTCGGGTCCCGGGTGCGGGGTTTGCCTGCGGGGTCGGGTCCCGGGTGCGGGGTCAGGTGGCGGGTCGAGTCCCAGGGTGCGGGTTTGCTCGCGGGTCGGGTCCCGGGTGCGGGGTCAGGTCGCGGGTCGGGTCCCGGGTGCGGGTTTCCCGCGGGTCGCGTCCCGCACCCGCCCGGCGCCCCTTACCATCGGCGGCGGAACTCGTGGTCGTGTTGGGCGGCGGCGGCGCGGCCCTTCTCGCCCCGCAGGCAGAGCAGCAGCTCCCGCAGCTCCCGCTCGCAGGTGGCCAGCAGCGGGTTGCGGGCGTCCAGCGGCCCGTAGAACACGGCCCGGGGCGGCGCGTCGTCGGGGCAGGCGGCGCCGGGCGCGGGGCTCGGGTCGCTCGCCTTCGACTCCTGCGGCGACTTGGAGATGGCCGTCGACGTGGGCGGCGGGGTGGGCGGCAGCCCGGGCGGGGACGCCGAGCCGCCTGACACGTTCGACGGCGAGGTCGAGGGGCCGCCCTGGGCCGCCATCGGGGCGACACCCGGCTCCGCGGGCCGCCACGGCAGGTGTGGACGCGCGGTTGCCTAGCGACGGTCTCTTGGCAACCGGGCCGCCCGCGCGCGCTGGGGGGGGGGGGGCGGGGCGGGCGGGGGCGCAGCGGCCCCTGGCGGGCAGGAGGGGGGAGGACTGAGGCTGTTGATGGGGCTTTTAGCCTCCTTCCTTCCTTTCCCTGCCTTTCTCTTACTTCTCTTTCCTTCCTTCCTTCTTCTCTTTGCTCCTTCCTTCTTTCATTCTTTCTCTTTTCTTTCTTTCTTCCTTTCCTCCCTTTCCTTCTTTTTTTTTAAATATTTATTCCCTTTTGTTGCCCTTGTTTTTTTTTATTGTAATTGTTATTTGATGTCATTGTTGTTGGATAGGACAGAGAGACATGGAGAGAGGAGGGAAAGACAGAGAGGAGGAGAGAAAGACAGACACCTGCAGACCTGCCTCACCGCCTGGGAAGCGACTCCCCTGCAGGTGGGGAGCCGGGGTTCGAACCGGGATTCTTCCACTGGTCCTTGTGCTTTGTGCCACCTGCGCTTAATCCACTGCACTACCGCCCGACTCCTTATTTCTCTTTTCTTTCCTTCTTTGTTTCTTTCCTTCCCATCTTCTGCACCCCCATAGTGATCCTGGGTCCATATTCCCAGAGGAATAAAGAACAGGGCAGCCTTCAAGGGAAAAGGATGGGATGGGGTGCGGAGCTCTGGTGGTGGGAATTGTGTGACATTCTAGCCTTCTTAGCCTACGGTCTTGTCGATTATTTTTCATTTTATAAATACATTAATAATAAAAACTATTCTTTTTAAAGAAAAATAAAGAGACTCAAGCTCATGCCCACTGATTCATTCATTCTTCTCCCCTGTGGCCTGGAGGCGTCGGCCACCGCGGGGGGAGGCGATGCCTGTGCCTGACAGTCGTGCAGCATCCAATTCAATATTCCAGCTCCCCCCGAAGGACAAAACAAAGCTGCAGCCTCCGTCCGTCCGTTTCTCCGGCTGCAACCCCCCAGCTGGGCCTGGCGCAGGGCCTGAGGGTGCTGCTGGACGGGCTCTGGGTCACGGGCGCCCACACCCCGTGCTTCTGGGCGGCGCCCATGGGTGGCCCTTGGCCTGCTCACTGCCCTGCTGCCGGGGTCCTCCAGGAGGACAGCGTGGAGGACAGCCTGGAGGAGGTGCAGCAAGCCCTGCAGCCTGCGAACCACTCGCGGCCACCACCCCCGTGGGTGCGAGCAGCGCGCAGGGCCTCCTGCGCCTGCGCCCTGCGCCTGCATCCACGCAGGGTCTCCTGCGCCTGCGCCCTGCGCCTGCATCCACGCAGGGTCTCCTGCGCCTGCGCCCTTCGCCTGCATCCACGCAGGGTCTCCTGCGCCTGCGCCCTGCGCCTGCATCCACGCAGGGTCTCCTGCGTCTGCGCCCTGCGCCTGCATCCACGCAGGGTCTCCTGCGCCTGCGCCCTGCGCCTGCATCCACGCAGGGTCTCCTGCGCCTGCGCCCACGCCGCAGCTGTCTGTCGGGCGGCGACTTCCACCGACAAGCTCAGGTTCCCGTGGAGTCTCGCGAGACAAGCCTGCACGTGACTTGTCCAGATGTTCCCGCCGCCATTTTTCCCCCTTCTTGGTACTCCCGGTCCACTGCTGCTGGAGGCCTTTTTTTTTTTTTTTTTTTCCATTTTATTGAACTAGACAAAGAGAAGTTGAAAGAGGGAGAGGACATAGAGAGGGAGGGAGAAATGATACCTGCAGACCTGCTTCCTCGCTTGGGAAGCATCACCCTCTGCAGGTGGGGAACCGGGGCTCGAACCCGGGTCCTGGAGCTTAGTATTATGCGCTTAACAAGAGGGCGCCGCCGCCGGCGCTCCCCGAGGCGTCTGGGTGCTGCAGGCAGGCTGCTGGGGTGGAGGGCGGATAGCTGGGTGCCCCCAGCGCACCTGGGCCAGCGGTGTTGGTTAAGCAAGGACCCGGTTCGAGCCCCCGGCTCCCCACCTGCAGGGGAGTCGCTTCACAGGCGGTGAAGCAGGTCTGCAGGCGTCTGTCTGTCTCTCCCCCTCTCTGTCTTCCCCTCCTCTCTCCATTTCTCTCTGTCCTAGCCAACAACAGCAATGGCAACAATAACAGTAACAACAAAGGCAGTACAATGGGGGTGGGGGCAGTGGATTCAGGTGCAGGCACCGAGCCCCAGCAATAGCCCTGGAGGCAAAAACAAAAACAAACAAAAAGGCTGTCACAGTGTGGAGGCCACCCGGTGCAGGGAGGGATGAGGTCCCAGGGCCGCTCACGATCGCTCCTCCTCCTCATTCTCCCTTTTTAAAAAATAAAAAAAAAAAAAACATTATTTTTATTTATTTATTTTCCCTTTGGTTGCCCTTGTTTTGTTGTGGTGGTTATTATTGTTGTTATTGATGTCGTTGTTGTTGCATAGGACAGAGAGGAATGGAGAGAGGAGGGGAAGACAGAGAGGGGGAGAGACAGACAGACACCTGCAGACCTGCTTCACCGCCTGTGGGAAGCCGGGGGCTCGAACCGGGATCCTTACTCCGGTCCTTGCGCTTGGCCACGTGTGCTTTTTTTTTTTTTTTTTTTTTCTTTCTTTCTTTCTTTCTTTTAACCAGAGCACTGCTCAGCTGTGGCTTTTGGTGGTGCTGGGGATTAAACCTGGGACTTTGGAGCCTCAGGCCTGAGAGTCTTTTTGCAGAACCGTGATGCTGTCTCCCCCCGCCAGCTCCTCCTCCTCCTCCTCCTCCTCCTCCTCCTCCTCTTCCTCCTCCTCCTCCTCCTCCTCCTCCTCCTCATTCTCTGCCTCACCACCACCGCTTTAGGCCATCAGCTCCTTAGTCCAGGTACAGTGAAGTGGAATTTCATTGTGTTTAGATACTCTTTTTAAAATGTATGCCTGTCTAGTTCTAGCTTTATTTAAAAAATTAACATTCAATAATGATTTACAAGATGATAAGATGGTTAGGGGTACAGTTCCACAAGTCCCGGTACCTTCCCGCTCTGATCACCACCATGGTTCTGAGTCTTTCCTTCTTCCTTTCTGGGGCTTCGTGCCTGCACAACTCAACCAACATTCACGGCGGTGTTGTTTTGTTTTGTTTTGTTTGGCAGAGGGTGAGAGAGAGAGAGAGAGAGAGAGAGATAAGAAAGACCCTGCTCTGCCACGTGTGAAGCTTCCCTCCTGGGGCTGGAGACTGGGGGCTTGAACCCGGATCTTCCTCAAGACTGGTAACTGCACTCTCCCAGGTAAGCCGCTACCCAGCCGCCTCAGTAAGGCCTAGAGATAACTGGGTTATTTTTCCTTTGCAAGTTCATGTGTTTTGATTATCTAAATTCCACATATGAAAAAAAAAAAAAATTCAGGAGTTCTTAATGTTTCACCTACTGCACTAAGCATAACCAGCTCTTTTGTATAATAGTTAATAATAATAATAATAATAGTAATGTGTGGCCCAGGAAGTGGCATAGAGAACAAAATGCTGGACTTAGAGCATGAGATCCTGAGTTTGGGTCCCAGCACAGCATGTGCCAAAGTGATGCTCTGGTTCTTCTCTCTCTCTCTCTTTCTCTCTTTCCAATCAATAAATAACAGCTTCATCAACTCATAGATTGCCAGGTAGAATGTGTAATCTCTGAGGCTGATAAATGGATAAATGGATTGCTTCCATCTTTATTACTCCATGTGGGGAAATTCACTTGATACTCACAGTTCTCCCCACTGCTCACGCGTCCTGGGGTCGATTAACACTGTCATTACACTGAATTTATTCACTTGTACTTTAACCTTGTCCTTATTGTTGCTATCACTTAGGGCATACACGCTTTTTTAAAATATATTTATTCCCCTTTGTTACCTTTTTTGTTGTTGTTGTTGTTGTGTCGTTGTTGGACAGGACAGAGAGAAATGGAGGGAGGAGGGGAAGACAGAGAGGGGGAGAGAAAGACAGACACCTGCAGACCTGCTTCACCGCCTGGGAAGCGACTCCCCTGCGGGTGGGGAGCCGGGGGCTCAAACCGGGATCCCTACGCCGGTCCCTGCGCTTTGCGCCATCTGCGCTTAACCCGCTGCGCCACCGCCCGACCCCCAGGAAATTCTTGTCTTTTCTGCATAATTTGGACAACAAAGTGTTTATTCCTATGAGTGTCCAATAAATAAGGGAACTGCTTTATTTAAAATTATGCAATGTCAACATTTTCCGGAAATATTTGTTGGGCTAGGAAAAAAAGCAGGCCTTTCACACTGCAGACTGTTACTTATTCTGTCATACTTAGAAAATAAATATAGTGACCCTGACTAACATCCTGAGAGCTCAGTGTCCCACATAAGGCTGGAAAGTTCATTGGCCCACAACCTGGTTTCTTTCAGGACTGGCCTATTTTATTCTCCAGGCTCTGTGGGGCTGTGCTCATTTGTGAGGATGGCCTAATAGGCCCTGTGCTCTGCGCTATTGTTTAAAGCAGGATAATGATTTGCTCTTTGAGGCAGGTAATTATTATTCGAGAATCTCCCTGACAAGCTGAGAGGTGCTGTGACACATCACTGTAGGCGTTCTGTTCTCCAATCAGGATGTAGAAATTACCTTTTGATCTACAAAGATCTTATCTAAGTGAGAAAAAAAAAATGAAGACTTTAAAGCGTTTAAGCCTAAAGAAAGTATTCATCCTCCAGGCATTTACAAATAAATCAATAAATAAAATACTAGTAACCCTTTCCTTTTAAATCCACATGGTAGATTTCTTTCTCTTCTCATCTTCTTGTTGCCATGTAATAGGCTTGCCCATTTCAGGTCAAAAGCTGGTGTAATTTGTCACTAGTACTCTCTATCGTATTGATGAAAGTGAAACTTGAGGATAAAATGAAATTGAAGTGGTCAAAACGGAAGAAGCAAGATAACAATGAAAGATAAAGTAGGATCCCATCCCATCCCAAGCAGCCTTACCAATAGTACAGGCAGGCACTTTTATTTGATTCAAATATTTGAAGTGTGAAACACTGCATCTTAGTCATTTCTCTCCCCGCACAGGCTGATGTTAACAATGCCTAACTTTCAGTCGGGGCACGGGGCTGGGGACTGGTCTGCATATTTAACTGGCTACAGTGCTCTGAATCTTCCTCGTGGTACCATGCAAGATTTCCTCCAGTTTCATTTATTTATTTAATTTTTTATATTTATTTATTTTCCCTCTTGTTGCCCTTGTTTTTGTAGCCTTGTTGTGGTTATTATTGTTGTTGATGATGTCATTTGTTGTTGGATAGGACAGAGAGAAATGGAGAGAGGAGGGGAAGACAGAGAGGGGGAGAGAAAGATAGACATTTGCAGACCTGCTTCACCGCCTGGGAAGCGACTCCCCTGCAGGTCTGCAGGTGGGGAGCCGGGGACCCTTATGCTGGTCCTTGTGCTTTGCGCCACGTGCGCTTAACCGCTGCACTACAGTCCGACTCCCTCCAGTTTCATTTATAACTGAAGCATCTTTCCTTTTATTTTAAAGGTGTTACCTTTCACTAATGAGATGCAGCTATTATAAAATCTTTTCCATTTCCTTGTCATTTTACTTTATTCTTTTCATTATGTTTGAAAGAATAGAGCTTTGTGACTACTGTTCCTGATGGAGTTGAATAATGTAAATTGCTTCCCCATAAATAATGTAAATCCTGTCTCCTTATAATTAGTGTCTTGGCAGGCTTCAGGGGGTCCTTTTTGCCCATTCAAGAGTTTTATCGTCTGAAGTTATTGTTAGAGAGAAATAAGTAAGGTTAGAAATCTTTTTCATTTTTATTTATTTATTTTTGCCTCCAGAGTTATTGCTGGGGCTCGGTGCCAACACTATGAACCCACTGCTCCTGGAGGCTGTTTTTCCCATTTTGCTGCCCTTGTTGTCATTATTCTTGTTATAGCTGTTGTTGTTGGGTAGGGCAGAGAGAAATGGAGAGAGGAGGGGAAGACAGAGAGGGAGAGAGAAAGACAGACACCAGCAGACCTGTTTCACCGCCTGTGAAGCGACCCCTCTTCAGGTGGGAAGCCAGGGGCTCAAACCGGGATCCTTAAACCAGTCCTTAAGCTCTGCGCCATGTGTGCTTAGCCCACTGCGCTACTGCCCAGCCCCCTGTTTATTTATTTTTAACACTACTCTTTGCACTGGGAAAGAGGGACAGAGAGAGAGAAGGAGAGACACCACAGCACTGCTCCCCCACTCCTGAAGCCTCACCTTTGCATGGTGTTCCCATGTGGGCCCAGGGGCTCGAACTTAGATCCTTGTACGTGGCAAAGTGTGCGCTCCTGACTTAGTCCTTCAAACTGTCTCAAAGATCTATCCATAATATAGGCAGTACTTTTTTAAGGTACAAAGGTCTCCCATCCCACTTCACCACCTTAATGTTTGAGTTCTGTTTCTACTTCTTCGTGCTTTTGGTTAGCATCTTTCCTATGCACAGAGGAACACACTCATTGCCTACAGGAAGCAGATGATACATGACATCATGGCTAAAAAAGACACGGCATGAGATGTGTCCTGATAAGGATCATAAAAGTGCTGTCAGTATCCCAAGACGCAGTTTACGGCTGGAGAGTGAATGGAGGACTCCGGAGGAGCTGGTGCATTGGCCCTGCACTGACCCTCACTAACAGTTTACAGAAAGACCTTTGCAAGAGGGATGTGCCTGTTCACTGGCATCACCTGGCCTCCAGACTCGGTATCTGGACAGAATATAGCTCAATAGAGCTTTGTTAAATGAGTGAATGAAAAACAAAAGGGCAAAAAACATTCCAAAGGATATCAGTGACAAAGCAAAGCTTACAGGGGATACAGTGTCATCAGCGTAGATAGCAAGTTAAATAAATAAATAAACAGATAGTTTTCAAAGTGCCCAGAGAAGTGGCTCAGCAGGGAGAACAAGAGGCGTAGGATTTCTAGCTGCATCTGATGGAGCATTCCTTGCTCTAGTGTCACTTTCTCTCAGAGTAAATGGCATCTGTCTAGTATGGTGAGTCAACTATAGAAATCAGAGGCAGAAGGCAGAAGGAGGAATATGCTCAATTATACTGGACAGCTGAAGAGTATGCTAGAGTTTTCTTCTTACTTAGTCCTATAAATAGTATAAAACAATATAACGGTACTGGCAAGATAGCCTTCCTGTGAAGCTGCCTGCTTTGCCATGCGTATGACCCAGGTTCAAGTCCAGCCTCTAGGCCTTGCCAACACCACACCAGCTGAAGCTTTAATGTTGTGGGGTCTTTCCTTCTGCGTGTCTCTGTGTCTCTGTCTCTCTGTCACTGGGCTCAGCGCCTACAGGATGAGTGGCTCCTGGCAGCTGTCTTCCCTTTCCATCTTTTCCTTCTTCTTTCTCAAGTTCTCTCTGTCTCAATCTGATAATGAATAAATAAAATTAAAGAAAAAGAATCCTGAAATATGTAGGATTTACTCTACAATTATACATATACATACATTCTAGCAAAAGAATTCTAGCAAAAGAAATGTGTTCTAGTAAAAGATATTCCAAAAGAATTTACTTACGGGATTAGAGTCATCATTTTCTATAAAAAAAAAAAAAAATCCACAGAAGTGAAAGACCAAAGAGGAAAACACTGATCGTCTTGAATACGCTGTGGTAAATTTAGGGAAGGGTAAGAAGTCCCGTCACCAAGGCTGAGAGGGAGCTCACCTGATAGAGGTCACACTTAGCCATGCACAGGACCTAGCTGGGCTCGGGCCCCTGGCCACTGCATGGGAGTATATGCACAGGAAAAGTGCCCCAAGCACAGGAGCACTGCTGTGGTATCTCTTCTCTGCCTTTCTCTCTCCTTCTCTCTCAACCTGTATCTTAAAAAAAAAAGTCTAAAGATAACCATAAGAAGATACGGGGAAAGCACAGCACTGGAAAGGGATATTCCCAATGCGCAGGTTGCTGTGTGAACATCACATTGGTAAATATCAACAGCAGGTTCAAATGAGTGGGAAGGTCAGATGAAGATGCAGGCTGGGCAGCTGAAGCTGGTTTACTCGCTGCAGATGACCAGAGGCAGTCAGCATAGTCGGGAATTACAGCAGAGGCCAGAAACATTAGCTGGGATAGGCAGGCGGGAATGTGCGCTCTGGTTCCTGAATTCCTCACCAGTGGCACAGAGTTCACGATGACGTCATTCCTGCATCTTTCAAGTCCTTGGTGCTGGAACAAATATGTGAAGTTCACTAGGGGGTGAACTGTTTGAGATCTTCCACCCATGAAAGCGCCAGTGGCACAGATCAGGGAGCCAGTGCTAAGACGCTGCTAAAGGCTATGTCTCCCTTTCACTCAAAGGTTCTGAGTTTCTTTTCTTTTCTTTTAGAACTCTTTGTTTGTATCAAAATTGAAATACCCCTTAGTTTTTGAACTACTTGAGACCTGGAGTCTAGATGAGGGCTCACAGTTTCCCACTGCAGCAACTAGTCTGAGCCTTCTCCTGGCCACTCCTGCATTTCCCAGTGACACACGCCAAGCAGCACTTTGGTTGCTGGCTCACCCTGCTTGCCCAGCCGCACCGTGCGTGGTCGACTAGCCTGCTCTAGCGTCTTTATGTGGAAAGGCACCTTGGCTGTCACCGCGCCTGCTACCTATGGCAGTAGTGGGGTCTCATGCCAGCCTTGCTAACAGCTGCCTCCTGGCTTTTGCTGTACTAGAATTACTGAGATGTCAGAAAAGGCAGGACGAGGGCTGGGGAGACAGCATCATGGTTATGCAAACAGACCTGTATGCCTGAAGCTCTACAGTCCCAGGTTCAATCCCCAGCACCACTATAAGCCAGAGCTGAGCAGTGCTCTGGTCTCTCTCTATATATTTCTCTCATTAAAACAAATAAATAGAAATTAAAAAAAAGAAAAGTCAGGACATGTTTTTCTATGCAAAAATGCATTATGCCTTTCCCGACAGCCCAATACCTCACTCTCACTATTTTACCAAGCTAAATTTTATGGTAGAATCATCATCCACTAGCAGCCATAGCTACAGGAGACAGAAATGGTCAGGCTTCTCCAAAGAGGCTGGTGCTCCTCTCCCTGCTGCATTATTCACATCTTCAGTGAAAGGAACATTTCAGGCCGTCCCAGTAATTGATCCAACTCGTAGGAGCTTACCAGCTCATAGGGAATATGCAACAATCCCATACTGGCATGCCCACCTCTCTGACTCTTCTCACTCTTTCCTCAATTTGATATCAAAGGAACTCTGCCATCTTCACTTCATTTGGTACAGAACATGATTACATTTGTAAACTGGTGGTGCCCTGGGACTCTTACTTGGTTCATATTTTTTTCCTTTTTGCCTCCAGGGTTATCTCTGAGGGAGGAGCGGAAGACAGACAGGGGAGAGAAAGACAGACACCTGTAGACCTGCCTCACCACCCATGAAGCAACTCTCCTGCAAGTGGGGAACTGGGGGCTCGAACCTGGATCCTGTGTCAGCCATCACACTTCACACTATGTGCACTTAACCTGCTGTGCTACCACCCCCCCCATTTTGTTCAGTTTTTAGAAGTCCTGAATTATGAATGGCTGTCCCTATATTTATGAATTCTACCCTGACCAACTGTGTGACCAACTCTTTTCTTTTCCTAGAACTGGGGTCTCATGCCTGTGTGATTTCACTGCTCTGGGCTTCTTTTTCACTAGGGAGACAGAGGAAGAGAGAGAGAGCATAGGACCTGTGTATTTACTGTGCCAGGGCTCGTCCCATGTGGTACTAGGAGTCCAGCCTAGGCCATACATGGCAAGGTATGTGTCCTACCCACTGAGCAACCTCTGTGGCTCTCAAATCTGTATTTTTTTTTTCCTCCAGGGTTATTGCTGGGCTCACACGGTGCCTGCACCATGAATCCACCGCTCCTAGAGGTGGATTTTTCCCCCTTTTGTTGCCCTTGTTGTAGCCTCGTTGTGGTCATTATTATTACCATTGTTGATGTTGTTGTTGGATAGGACAGAGAAATGGAGAGAGGAGGGGAAGACAGAGAGGGGGAGAGAAAGACAGACACCTGCAGACCTGCTTCACCTTTATCCACTGTACCACCTCCCATACCCCTCAAATTCGTATTCTTTACCTTTGGGCCTACTGTCCTCAAAAGACACTGCAACATATGCCTTCCTCTCAGTGTCAGGTCATTCCTAGTAGCCGAGTCCTGTGATTCCTTTGGCATGTGGTCTCCCCTCTCCCCCACAGAGAGCCTGTACTTCCCTGCTAGGCTGTGCTGAAACCTGACTTTGGTTTTCCGCCAGGAGGCAATAGAGGGTATTGGGGGAAATATCTTCAAAAAAAACAAGAATCATCTTGAAAGGCACCTGCTTCAGATTAGGCTATTGTACATTTCCCTGAGGCAAAGTAAGACGTTTTCTCCAGCAAGTGGTTAGGGGCTATTTCTACAAGCATGTAGGACTCAGAAGAATTGATGAGCTCAAATTCTTAGACTTGTTTACTTAAATATCTCCACTTCAGATCTCTGAGCCTCATTCCTTTCTGAGTGTCTCATCATAGTCATCCTGGGCCTGGTTTTCAGCAGCCTCTCCCTGCAGGTACCCTGGGTGGTGGTAGAAACACTCAGTCTTTCAGAACATGACTTCAGTTGTCAATTAACTGCCATAAAAATGCATGTGGCCGCACACGGGCATAACACACACACCTAACTTTCAGTCCTTTTAGAAAGAAACCATTATCACAGTCCCTTTGTTAATTCTGACTAAGCAGGAAAGGCATCTGATCTCCTAGCCCCTTGCTGTCTACGTGCATATCATCACAATTAATCCATGGATTCAGTCCTACAAGGCAGGGGCTATGCCTGCTTCACTGGCCCCCACCAGTGGCTCCCTGTTGTTTCCAGGCAATGGCAAATTCAAATTTAAATTCCTCTCCTGAGGCTCACGCTTCTGCTTCTCACAGATTCCTTCTACGATGTTATCCTGAAAAGTAGTTTGAGGCAAGTACGTATACACACGTGCTTTACCGGGCAGTGTAGTTTCTAGCAAGCAAGAGTCAATGGGAAGGAAAGTGAAATGGGAACTGTGATGGTTGACTTTATGCGTCCGTTTGAATGGGCTAAGGGAAGCCCACACAGCTAGTAAAACCTTTGTCTCTAGGTCTGGGAAAGGTAAGGCTTTGAATTTTCAGATAGAATAAAGAAAATCATCCTCACTGGTATGGGTGATTGTCAACAAACCCACTACAGTCTCAATAGAACTAAAAAACTGAACAAGGGTGAATTTGCTCTTGGCTTGATTGGGGACACTGATCTTCTGCCTGACATATCTACACTTCTGGTTCCTGACACTTTGGTGTCAGACTAGAACTCACTCCCAAGGCAACATTGGTTCTCAGTTCTTTGGACTTGGATGGATTAACATCACTATAACTTTCTTGGTTCTATATATCAAAGATGGCGACCCATGGAACTTCTTAACCTCTCTAGTCACGTGAACCAATTATGATAATTACACACATGCAGAAATAGCTTTTATGTGTTAATCATAGTATATATGATAATAGTGGTCCTGTTTCTCTAGTGACACTAGTACAAAGCTATGTCATGACTCTACAAATAATTTGAACTGTGGAAGTGACTTTGGAACTGTGTCATGAGAACAAGCTTGAAGAGGTGTGAGATGCATGTTAGAAAAGTTCTGAATCCTGTGAGCAAATGGTGAAAAACTATTCCAGTGAAGATGGATGGAAAATCTGTAAAGAAAACCTCTTGTTTTCTTAGAGAATGCCTAAGTAATTCTGCCAAGAATTTTTGCCGAGCATATGACTGGTAAAAACCATTTTGTTGAGTTGTCAAATAGAAATGAGGAGCCATGTAATTGAGCAGTGGAGAAAGGGCACTCCTTATTATAAAATGTCAGCAAATTTAGCTGAATCAGGTTCATATTCCATGTTTTGTGGAAGATAAAAATGTGGTGTCACACGTGGTTGAGCACACATGTTATCCTGTGCAAGGACCTCGGCTTAATTCCCTGGGTCTTCACCCATGCCACAGCAGTGCTGCAGATGTGTCTCTCTCAATTTCTCTGTCCTATCAAATAGAATGAAGCAAATAAAGAAACTCTTTTAAAAATGTGTGTATGATGAAATTTGACATCTAGCTGAAGGTATTTCTATTTAAGACATTTTATTTATTTATTTACTGGATAGAGAAAGAAATTAAGAGGAAGAGAGAGACAGAGAGAGAAGGAAAGAGACAGAGACACCTGTAGCACTGCTTCACCACTTGTGAAGATTTCCCCCTGCAGGTGAACCCAAATCCTTGAGCATTGTAACGTGTACTCTGTCAGGTATGCCCCTCGCTGAAGGTGTGTCTAACCAGAGTACTGAAAGTAAAGTTCGACTCCTCCCCTACTACACACATCAAAATGTGAAGTGAAAGAAAAGACCTCAGCTCAGAAATGCCAGGCATAAAAAGAAACAAAACTTAATTATTTGGAAAATTCTCACACCTATTCAAATTGTAATAAATAAATAAATGTAAACAAATAAAAAGAAGAAGAAAGCCCATTTAGAAGAAAACAGGAAGTGTGTGGCCAATGGAATGCGTTAGCCGTCTCAACAGAAACCAGTGTTTCTGGTCAGTGTTTCTGGTGGTGTAGGTCAAGATAATGCAAGAGTGACCCGAAGGTGATTCTAAGTTTATGGAAGCTACCACTCCCTCTACAGACCCAAGGGACTGAGCTGTTTTTCCAGTTCCAGCTTCAGTGCATCCTCTTTCAGTAAGTTTTCTCCACAAACTTCCTAACCAGTTTTTATGCCTTCAGTCTGGTCTCCTTCCAACACATTTTTCAGTGGACAGGGATATTTAAGTGTCAGTTCAGTCATGCTAACTCAGATAGCTAGATATTATTTCATAGGTCTCCATTGTCTCTCTTTAAGATTTGCTTACTATTATAAGCGAGGGGAGACAGGAGTGTCAACTCTGGTAGATGCAATACTGAGAAGCTCAACCTTTTGAAAATCCAAAGCTTTAACCACTATACCACTTCCTAGGTCACTCCATTACCTTTAGACCTGTGCTGAGATATTTCAAGTCTTCCCTAAGGACCCTGGTTTTCAGTCGAGGCTACTCCTAACCCTAGGAGTACAGCAAGACTCCAGGGGTGTGGGTGTGTCTACATTAAGTGAGCCACTTTCACATACTTCACTTTCATATTTTCCACATACTTATGTGCCATGTAAGGCACCTGCATAGTACTTTTTCCTCCTCCCTTTTCAACACCATTCTTATGCTCTTGAAAAAACAATGGTATCTAGAATCTTACTATGAGGCATTGCTGGAAGTTACACAATTTCCACAGGCAATGAATTATAACCAACTGTCTACCTATTGTGTTGTCAATACAGCATTCACAAGACATCATGCACTTATTTTTAAATATGCAAGAATATGTAGATGTTTTGGGAAAGGGGGCTAATTAATCTTTCAAAATACTATTCAGAAATCAAGCGACTTGTTTGCTAGGGGCTCCGTGAACTTTAACTCCTATTATTCTTACAGCGACCCTGACCCTATGAACTATTGTTGTTTGTAACCCTACCTATAAATGAAGAAACTATGCAGAGAAGCTAAATAAATGTTCAAGGGAGTTGAGCAAGACAGTCTGCCTCTGGAGCCTATGTCGCTAAGCCACTTCACTGTGCCCTGTGACCCTGCTCACAGTGACCCTAACAGAGAGTTTGGGGACGACACTATGACAGTCAGATTAAAGGGTCGACAGCAGGTATAAGCTATGATAGAACCTGAGCAGTTATAAGATACACACTCATATGAGTGCAAGAATGAAATCTTGGTGGTTTTGTTTTTTTTTTTAAAAAAAAAACCTGAGTGCTTAATACTACAATTGCAGTTTTTGAATTGTACTGTGAACGATTAATTGATAATTGACAAGCTCATTTTCAAAAGATAAGCTTTGAGGGCTCTGCAGACACACAGAGCTGCTACTTTACATTTCCGTTTATCCAGTGGAGTATGCTTTTAGGTCTCACCTCAGTCAGGAGCCCCCTCCACAGCGTCAGGACAGCGCTAAGACCACCAGGTTCCCTCTTAGCAGCTCTTAGGTCTCACCTCAGTCAGGAGCCTCCTCCACAGAGTCAGGACAATGCTAAGACCACCAGGTTCCTGCTCAGCAACTCTTAGGTCTCACCTCAGTCAGGAGCCCCCTCCACAGCGTCAGGACAGCGCTAAGACCACCAGGTTCCTTCTCAGCAGCTCTTAGGTCTCACCTCAGTCACGGGCCCCCTCCACAGAGTCAGGACAGCTCTAAGACCACCAGGAGTGGTGACACTGAGCCCCAGCAATTACCCTGGAGACAAAAAAAAAAAAGAGGAAATTCATGGGCCCCTTGAAATATACCTAAAGTAGACTTTCTAGTTTTTTTCCGTTTTTATTGCCCTTGTTGTTGCTATTATTGTTGGGCAGAACAGAGAGAAATAAAGAGGGGAGGGAAAGGCAAAGAGGGAGAGAAATATAGACACCTACAGACCTGCTTCACTACCTGTGAAGTGACCCTCTTGCAGGCAGACAGCCAGGGGCTGGCTCTAACTGGGATCCTTACGCAGCTCCTTGTGCCTCACGCCATGTGTGCGCAACCCGCCATGCTACTGTCTGACCTTAGCTGTTGACTGGCTACGGAAGAAGGGCAAACGCTAGTAGTAGTACTAGCGATAACCTTGGAGGCAAAAAGAAAAAAAAATTAGGTAAAAATGTTTTGAAGAGGGCAGGGGTAGATAGCATAATGGTTATGCAACCAGACTGTCATGCCTGAGGCTTCAAAGTCCCAGGTTCAATCCCCTGCACCACCACAAACCAGAGCTGATCAGTGGTCTGATTAAATAAAAAAAAAAAAAAAAAGATTAAAAAATGTTTTGAAGTTTGAAGCTTATTAAAATTTTTATCACAATTAAGTGCAAGCAAAACCAGCAGAATCTCACTTCCTTTGTGCTTGTGTGTGTAGCTCTGAGAAAGCTGAAAAAAAATTCAGTGTGTTGAGGACCTGGAAAAAAGCTGGAACCGTTGCTGAGCGGGAACCTGGTGGTCTTAGCGCTGTCCTGACGCTGTGGAGGGGGCTCCTGACTGAGGTGAGACCTAAAAGTGTTGCTGAGCGGGAACCTGGTGGTCTTAGCGCTGTCCTGACACTGTGGAGGGGGCTCCTGACTGAGGTGAGACCTAAAAGTGTTGCTGAGACGGAACCTGGTGGTCTTAGCACTGTCCTGACTCTGTGGAGGGGGCTCCTGACTGAGGTGAGACCTAAAAGCGTTGCTGAGAGGGAACCTGGTGGTCTTAGCGCTGTCCTGACACTGCGGAGGGGGCTCCTGACTGAGGTGAGACCTAAGAGTTGCTGAGAGGGAACCTGACTGCCTCCTCTGCGTCCATGCGGCTGTGGCGGCTCCATCCACAGCACCACGTCTAGTGACGCACTGTCCAGGTGCCTCTGACACATCCACCACTGAAAATGCTCCCTGACTTTTTCGGGTCCTACAGTCGACTTGCTCTCCATTCAACACTAACAGATACTTTCAAGTTAATTATATAGCAATCTGTAACTTCTTAATCATGATTCCGAGGAATTATTACAGTGGACCTGAATCAGGTCTGCGGTTGAAACCAAAAGCTGAATCAGGACTGAATATAGCGAAGCCAAAGCAGTGAAGAATTTCTGGAACCTGACAGTGAAGCCAGAGTGGGGTGTGTGTGCGTGTGCGAGTGAACTGCATGCCAAGTGTGTAAAGCATTCTCTGATGTTGGGTAATTTCTCTGTGAATACTTGAATGAAGGAAGGACAGGCTGAACCTAGACTTGGAAAACAAATGTAGAAGGCTAAAAAAAAAAAAAGATTTGAAAATAAAAGCAGGTTGCTCAGCTGAAAGAATTGTAGCAATGCTGATACTTAAGATAAAGGCTCAAAGAGATGACTTGAGCTTGCTCTACAACATTCAGTTGAGAACCTGCAAACCCCCTGCCTCGGCGACCACTCCCAAGGCACCACACAGCTTGTCCGTACTTTGTGCTTTGTGCACCAGTTCCACTTGACTGGGTCAGGGATAGTGCTGGGCTATTTGAGAATCTGAATCTGAGGTTCTGAGTAGAACAGAACTGAAGGAGATAGCCAAGTCTTCTAAGAGTTTGGAAAAGTAAAGAAAGTCATCTGAAGACAAACAAAATATCTCAGCAAAATACAGGCATCATGAGGAGAGAGAACGTTGTCTCTGTTAGTGAGTGCTTCCTGGTCCTGAGTCCCTTCTAGAGGCTCAGCTGCCTTTATATGATTGTTTCCAGATATTCCTAGAATAAATTCACCTTTAGAGTGGGGAGAACAAATAATTACATTTATATTGTGCAGCCCTGGCTAAAATTTGTTTATCAGATAGGAAGTTAGATGATGGATTAATTTTTGAGCATGTTTCTGAGTTTCTCTTCCTTCTTCAGATACAGGTGTCTGATTTGGCTACAGTTTTGCTGTGGTCAGAGAGGTAGCCAGTGCATGTAAACCTCCTATCAGAAAATGCCCAGGTAACACCTGCTTTGGAGAAACGTGGAAATGTACCCTTGTGACAACAACATTCCTGTAAATCAAAATTCCCTCCATAAAGTGATAACTGAAGTTGGAAAAGAATAATAAATGTTCAGGACTTGTTTTCCCTCTGTTGTCAGGAGGTAGCTTTTAGTTGCATGTTTACTCCCCTGACCCCAGAAACGAGCATCCTTACCAATTTCTGAGCACCTTGAGATGTCAGTGCCTTTATAATGAATAATCCTGAGAGAAGAAAAGTGATGGAACACAGCCTTTGGGACAATCGTTGTAGGCAAAGGGTTCTTCTCTAGTGCACTTGCCCCCATAGTATACGTGATTTCCTTGTAGTACAAGGGGGAAAAATGGAGCAAGGGCTTGTGCAGAAACATGGAGCAGGGGGGTTTTTTAGGGAGAAAAAGGAATTTTGAGCAACAGAATATTATACAAGCAGTGAAATGCATCATTTTCTATTCACTTCGTGGTCTTCAAATCACCTTGGAAAGACTCTGCAAATTTCAAACCACCTCTCTGCAAATTGATTTCTTAATGTCACTAGGCTCTGCACACTCTTAGCCCACGCTATTTCTGTTGCAAAGTGCACTGGATTGTCACAGCATGTTCCAGAGGCTCCAGATTTCTCTCCAGGCAGAAAGATGTGCTTCTAATTGAAAGCAAAGCCCTTGTTGTTTAGATACAATAGTCTAAAAACAAAAATCAGTACCCACTGGATTTCAAGCTGTTCCTATTAATTTAGCAAAGCAAGTGAAAGCTTATAAACTCAAAAATTTAGCATAATTTTACAAACTGGACTGGGAGATGATTTCTAGATTCATTTTACATTACAAGCTTTACTTCATTGGAACACAGATCATAGCAAGTCACAAAATATATTTGTTCCTAACATGGACTGAAATGACAATTGAAAAGATGTATTATAAGAGGCTTTTGAGAGTTCTAAGTGAAAAAAAATTTGGAGAGAATTTAAGACTAAAAAAAATGGAGGAGAAAAGCTCTGGCAAGAAGGCAGGAAGAATATGTATGTGCATAAAATTAAGAGACGCTGCCGAGAGCACAACATCAGGGTCAAGCCGGGTCAAATGCAAAATTTATCAGCCACTTCCCATCAGCAAGCTGCTCCTCAGCTACTTCCCATCAGCAAGCTACTCCTCAGCTACTTCCCATCAGCAAGCTATTCCTCAGCTACTTCCCATCAGCAAGCTACTCCTCAGCTACTTCCCATCAGCAAGCTACTCCTCAGCTACTTCCCATCAGCAAGCTACTCCTCAGCTACTTCCCATCAGCAAGCTACTCCTCAGCTACTTCCCATCAGCAAGCTACTCCTCAGCTACTTCCCATCAGCAAGCTACTCCTCTAGCTTCTGAATCTTTGTTGTTGTTTGCTTGTGTTTTGTTACTTCATGGGGGGTAGTGAGAGATGACAGACAGCTATTCACAAATGTGTACACTCCCTGGTCCCCCACAGGTGTCTGATAAACACTCTCACCCACAGCTGAGGTCCTTTCCCACCATCCTGGACCAGGCCCCCCCCCATGGGCCCACCTTTGTCTTCTCCTTCCCCAGAGTCCTTTGTGTTGGAGCAGTATGGGCACCAAGTCTTGATCGGTGGCATGCCTCAACACGGGGTCACTTCGAATAGCTCATCAGACCTGAGCTCCTACCTGAAGATTTCCCTTTTTTTGTTCCCCCCTTTTGTTGCCCTTGTTGTTGTAGCCTCATTGTGGTTATTATTATTGCCATTGTTGATGTCATTCGTTGTTGGATGATCGCACCCTGTCATTTCACGAACATCTCATAAAAACTGCAGCAAAGGTGGGCACGAGGAATCACATCATTGCAAGACTGGCCAGCTCCTCATGGGGCGCGAGCGCTTCCACACTGCGATCATCCTCTCTGGCATGATGCTATTCCACTGCAGAATACTGTGCCCCAGTATGGTTCCGTAGCCCCCATGTCCACTTGGTCGATTCCAAATTATATTCCTCCATGAGGATCATTTCTGGAACCATCCATTCCACCCCGGTTCCATGGCTGCCAGTTCTTAGCAACATCGCCCCGCCAGATATTCGTCGGGATGCGGCATCATCTAAGTTCATTTCCCACGTCTACGCTCGACCGGACCTGCCAATATACGTGGATATCTTCACCCACCCTGTCCAACGCTTGATGTCTCGTCACCCAATCTGGTCCCCTACGCCTACACTGAACTTCTCTGTTCCAGACTCTTGGAAACAGAGTTGGCAGTCAGCTGAGGTCAAGAACAAACACCTCATCACAGACCCCTGCAAGCGTCAACCCGGCTTTGACCTAGCACGTTATGATTGGGCCCTCCTCAATCGCTATCGAACAGGCCGTGGCCGGTGCGCCGCTATGTTCCATCGCTGGGGAGCCAGAGACGACCCGAACTGCTCCTGCGGCTACAGACAGACTGTGACCCACATAGTCAGCGACTGCCACCTCTCCAGATTCAAAGGAGGTCTCGAAACTTGACATCAGGCTCAACCTGACGCTGTTGACTGGCTACGGAAGAAGGGCAAACGCTAGAAGAAGAAGTTGTTGGATAGGACAGAGAGAAATGGAGAGCGGAGGGGAAGACGGGGAGAGAAATATAGACACCTGCAGACCTGCTCCACCGCCTGTGAAGTGACTCCCCTGCAGGTGGGGAGCCAGGGGTTTGAACTGGGATCCTTTCGCTGGTCCCTGCGCTTTGCACCACCTACGCTTAACCCATTACGCCACCGCCCGACCCCCAAACATTTCTCATATTACAAAGAATACATGTTTTTTGTTTGCTTTATTTTTGAAAAACATCAAGCTGTAGAGGAACAGAAAGTGATTCTCCATAACTGTCACCACCAGTTGGGGTAACCTGGTATCTTTTCAGATTAGAAGATGCATATACCCCAAAAAAAAAAACCTTTTCAAACAAACAAAAGTTTCAAAACAAAAGTTATGCCATACTGTACATAGAGGTAGGATTGTGCTTTAAGCATGGCCTCTGTGACTCAAATTCCAGACCTACTACTTTCTATATTACCTTCAGAAATTCTCTCTCCCTCTCTCTCTCTCTCCCTCTCCCTCTCCCCCCCCTCTGCCTCCAGTCACTGGGGCTTGGTGCCAGCACTATGAATCCACTGCTCCTGGTGTACATTTATTTACTTATTTATTTAATTCAATAGGACAGAGAGAAATTGAGAGGGGAGGGGAGGGGAGCTAGAGAAGGAGGGAGAAAGACACCTGCATGCCAGCTTCACCACTGGTAAAGCTTCCCCACTGCAGGTGGGGAGCTGGGGCTTGACCTGGGTCCTTGTGCATAGTACTGCTGTGTGTGCTTAACCAGGTGCACCGCTGCCTGGTTCACAAAATACTATATATCTCAAAGCCAGAATGTTCTTATCTTTAAAATCGAAAAAAGGGGGCCGGGTGGTAGCGCAGTGGGTTAAAAGCACAGACGAAGCGCAAGGACCAGCGTAAGGATCCTAGTTTGAGCCCCCGGCTCCACACCTGCAGGGGCAGGGGTCACTTCACAGGTGGTGAAGCAGGTCTGCACGTATCTATCTTTCTCTCCCCCTCTCTGTCTTCCCCTCCTTTCTCCATTTCTCTCTGTCCTATCTAACAGCAGCAACAGCTATAACAACAATAGTAATAAGAACAATGAGGGCAACAAAAATGGGGGAAAATGGCCCCAGGAGCAGTGGAATCATAGTGCAGGCACTGAGCCCCAGCGATCACCCTAGAGGCGAAATAAATAAATCTAAAACAAAATGGAAATAAGATAAGTGTATAACTCATAGCATTGCTGTGAAAAGATAATACTCACAATTACTTAAAGCAGAGCCTAAAACATTCTAAGAACTCAGTAAATGTCAGATATCATTACACAAATTGTGTTAATCTCACTCAAAATTATATTGTGGACCTTCTTTCTCCACCTCATTTTTTCCTTAAGACTAAATTGTACCAGGATATGATTTTTAAAATATGTATCTATTGGCTAGAAACAGAGAAATTGAGAGGGATAAGGGAAGATAAGGAGGAAGAGAGAAAGAGAGAGAGAGAGAGAGACCTAAAGTACTGCTTCACCACTTGCGAAGCTTTCCCCCTGCAGGTGGGGACTGGGGGCTTGAACCTTGATCCTTGCACACTGTAACATGTGCACTCAATCAGGTGTGCCACTGCCTGACCCTCCCCGCATGATATGATTTTTCATAATCTGTAGTACATTTTCTTGATATATATATATATACAGTTCTCCCCAGTATAGTCACAAATGATGCTGCAAATGGTACTTTTTATGCCTATATTGAGGACTTCTGAAAAGTGAATGCCCAGGAAATAAAGGAGCAGAGGAAAATGAATAGTTCTTGAGAGAGTGAGCTAGAGATTTGACTGTGGAACAGTACTCCTTTGTGTTCTTTTTAAAAAATATTTTATTAGTGATTTAGTAATGATTAACACGACTGTAAAATGACAGGGCTACAGTTCCACACATTTCTCAACATCAGTTCTGTGTCCCGTCCCCTCCATTGGAAGCTTCCTTATTCTTTATCCTCTCGGAGGATGGACCAAAGATCTTCATAGGGAGCAGCAGGTGGGAGTTCTGGCTTCTGTCACTGCTTCTCTACTGGACATGGGTGTTGGCAGGTGGATCCACACCCCCAGCCTGTCTCTGTCTGTCCCTAGTGGGGCAGGGCTCTGGGAAGGTGGGGTTTCCAAGATACATGGGTGAGGTCCAGGGAAGTCAGGATGGCATCATGGTAGCATCTATAACTTGGTGGCTGATAGGCAGTGAGATTTAAAGCAAACTGTTCAATAAACAGGCACCCCAAGGTGGGTATAGGACAAATGACATTAGGGGTCTTTGTGTAGTAGGAAGCTGGAAGTCTTTTTAAAGGTATGTTCCATGTGGCCCATGACATTAGTTATTTTTGTCTGAGCCTCAGAGTTAGCATTTGGGTGGGCTAAAAGTAATGTCTGGGACAATGGTGTCAGATCTCTGTGTTCTTATGGTATTCTATTAACTGTGTTTCATATTTGCATTTAATAAATCAAATCTAACTTGGCCATCTTCAGGATGATATATTTATTATGGTGCTATATCAGGAGAGAGCTGTTAGGGATCCAGTCCACAGTCTCATACACATGCAGTATGAGCTCTGCTGTTGAGCTTCACCTTTTACCTGGCTGGTGATCGTTGATGTCGCTATTTTGGAGAAGCCAGGAACCTTACTTGTCAGGAACAGCAGATGAAAGGAGTCGGTGGTGAGTGTTTTCTGACTGCTCCACTCGCCAGCCATTCTCCATGTCTCCTCCTCTCCTTAGGCTTCCTTAGTTCCTCTGAAGCGTCACAGACGAAATCAGGTCAGTTAACGACTCTACAAGGAGTTATCAGTGTTCTAGTGAAAGGAGATATTGCTATAAATATAGGTGTACATAGGTGTACAAATACCTAGAGGAGAAGTTGTGAAATCGCTAGGTCATAATATAGGTTCTTTTCCCCCCCACTCCTCTAGGGACTTGCGACTTGAACAACTTCTACTTCCTCTTCTCCTTCTCCATCTCCTTCTCCTTCTCCTTTTTCTACTCCTTCTTTTCAAATCAAATTGTCACTTCACTGAGGGAATGTGGATTTACAGAATTATTGTTGTAACAAGAAATATTTCCACAGTTCTCCAAGATAACCATCGGTGCCTTTCACCCTGAGCCAGACCATCCTCTTGCTTCACTGTAGGGACCTTGGTGCTATGCTCTTCACATCGCCCACCTTTTGAGTCTCCAAACCTTGCCCATCGAGGGGTTGCCCTGTACCATCCTTTGTTGGGTTTCTTAGAGCCCATCTGTGAGTGAGGTCATCTGGCATTTGCCCTTCTCCTAATGGCTGACTCCATTCAATACGATGCCCTCTCGCCCCATCCGTTTTGTTATTCCTTTCCATTCTAAGTATGACGTGTCTTGGTGTCTTTGAGTCAGGGTTAATTCTGTTTGGGACCCGCTGGGCTTCTTGAATCTTTATGTCTTTGATGTTGTCTAGACTAGAGAAGTTTTCAGCTATTATGGCCTGAAGAATGCTTTCTTCCTCTCCTTCTCTTTCTTCCTCTGGTAAGCCAATAATGCGTATATTGTTTCTTTTGAAGTCATCCCATAAGTCTCTGTTGTTGTTTTCAGCATCTCTTAATCTCTTTTTGAGATCTCTTACTTCTTTTTTAGTTCTCTCTAGTTCGTCCTCGATCTTGCTAATTCTGTCTTCAGCCTCATTGATTCTATTCTCTCTCCCCTCTACTATTTTCTGGAGTTAATCTATTTTGTTACCCTGTTCTGATACTGTTTTAGCTTGCTCAGCTAGTTGTGTTCTTAGCTCAGCACCCCATCCGTTTTGTAGCAAAGGAGAACTTGTCACCATTTCTTGAAGATGCATAGTAGGCCATTGTATATAGATGCCATAGCTTCTTTTTTTAATTTGCTATTAGTGATTTAAAAGATTATATGCCGCAACTTTTTTAACCATTCATCTATTGTTGGATAATTGAGTTGTTTCCAATTATGTTGGCTATCGTAAACACCACTGCCATGAATATAGGTGTGCCTAGATCTTTTCAAATAGGCATCTGTGTTCTTTGGATAGAAATCTAGGTGGGGAGTTGCTGGGTCATGTGGGTAGACTGATTTTTAATGCCTTCATGAATATGAAACCTATTTTCCACACAGGCTGCACTAACTTGCATTCCCACCAACGGTGCAGAAGGACTCCCTTCTCTCCACATCTTCTTCAGCACTTGTTACAGTTCTTTCTGATGTAGGCCATTCGCATGGTGATCATATGGTAACTCGTTGTCTTGATTTGCATTTTTCTAATAGTGATTGCAAACACTTTCATATACTTTGTGGATATCTGAAGACTTTCTTTGATGAAATGCCAACTATTCAGATCTTTTGTCCATTTTAAAATGTTTTTTTATTGTTGTTGTTACTGAATTTGTGAGTTTTTATATATCTTGGAATTAACCCTTTGTCTGATATGTAAATACCTTTTCCCATTCAGGAGAGCAGAAGCTGTTCAGTTTGGTGTAGTTCATCTTTTGTTTCTGTTGCTGTTGGGCTCAATTTTTGATGTTTTGAGGAATGTCCAGACTGGTTTCCATAGGAATGGAGCCAAACTGCACTTCTACCAGCAATGTAAAAAGGTTAATCCCCTCCTACACACACACACACACACACACACACACACACACACACACATATGCACGCACACACGCTCCCCCTCACCAGCACTTGTTTCTGTCATTTCTAATGTATAACATTCTTACTCCCACCACCAACTTAAGTGCAGTGGGTCCCCAGCCCCTCTCAGCCAGCTCTCCTTCCTCCTCCCACCCCTTGCAAGAACTTCACCTCGCTGCAACAGACAAGCATAGTCCACATTTCACCCCCGTGTTTTGCCTTGTTTCTTTTTATTTATTTGGTAACTTTTTCCACCAAGGTTATCACTGGGGCTTGGTGCTGGCACTACAAATCTAATGCTCTCAGCAGTCATTTTTTTCCTTTTTTTTTTTTCTATTTTATTTGGTCAGAGTAATTGGGAGGAGGAGGGAGAGGCAGAGAGAAAGAGAGAGAGAGAGACACTTGCAGATCCGCATCATTTCTCATGAAGCTTCCTCCTGCAGGAGGAGAGAACCCAGGTCCTTGAGCATGGTAACATGTATGCTCAACCACGCGTACCATTGCCCTGCCCTTGCTTCATCTTTTCATAAAATAAACCTCTAAGTGATACTACCCAGCATCCCTCCTTGTGGCTTGTCCCACTCAGCATTATTTCTTTGGATGCATTCAGTGAGGCACTCACTTGCGCGTGCACGCACAAACACGTCACAGTTTTCTTACGCAATTATCTGTCATTGGATATCCAGGTTTTCCCATCACTGATCACTGTACTAGTATTAATAGTGCTGCTAGACACCTGTCACAGAAAGATGAGAAATAGTACCGATGTGGCAAAAACTGCCTTGTAAATCATTAATTTATTTCCCTAATAAAAATTTTTAGAGGAGGAATTCTATGACTCTCAATTTAAATCAGTAACTAGAAATAAAAAGAAAAGAAACCATGTCAAAAGCCAAAATCTATTGAAAGCTCTTCTTCTTGCATCAAATAGTGAAATTATGACTGCAAAGAGAGAAGCAGCAGCAGGGTGTGAGGGGGTCACTCCCATTGTGAAAGTTCTGTGGGTAAAACTGGATCAACAATCGCACATGTAACAGAGAGATCTTCCATGAAAAGAGGAGTCACGTTGTAGGCCTCTGGGATTGGGGGGGGGGGGCGGGGGGTTGCTTGTTGGCTTCTTTTGTTTTGCCGCTGGGTTTTTTGCTTGGACTTTTTAGTTGCCTGATTCCACCACTCTCAGCAGACTTTTTTTGTTTTTTAGCTGGAGACTGAGAAATAGAGGAGAGACACCTCTAGTTCTACTCTGTAGCCTTCCCCAGTGCAGGTGGCTGGGGCTTATGAATCCACTGTTCCCAGCGCCATTTTTCCTCGTTTTTTTTTTTCCCCTTTCTTATTTGTTAGGACAGAGAGTAATTGCGAGAGGAGGGAGAGAGAAAGAGAGACACCTGCAGACCTGCTTCATTGCTCATGAAGCTTCCCTGGCGCATGGCAAAGTGTGAGCTCTGTGGGGTGGGCTGTCATCTTTTTTTTTTGTTATGCATGTACAAACTATTGTATTTTACTATCAACTGTAAACAAATATTTCTCCAACAAAGAAACTAAAAAATATATATTTCAGGGTGGTCTGGGAGGTGACACAGTGGTAAAGCTTTGGACTCTCAAGCATGAGGTCCTGAGTTCAATCCCCAGCAGCACATGTGCCAAAGTGATGTCTGGTTCTCTCTCCTATCTTTCTCATAAATAAAATCTTAAAAAAATATATTTCAGGGCAGAGGGTAGATAGCATAATGGTTATGCAAACAGACTGTCATACCTGAGGCTCCAAAGTCCCAGGTTCAGAGCTGTCATCTTCTTTCATGAGTTTGGTGTGGTCTTCAACCTCAGTCTTCACCAACCTGAGCAGCTGTCAGCACAGAGACGAGAGGCTCCATCAGCAAAGATTATGATTTTCTGGAGACTCAGATGAGAAGTAGCATTTATAATAGTGAATGTTTTTTAATTAAAGTATATTCATTTAGAAGGTGGGACTACCTTGGTGGTGGTAGGTGTGGTAAGGAACTATACATTGTAATCTTGTAACATACTGTCAACATCACATTTAAAACAATTTTTAAAAATAGAGTATATTCATTTAGCCATCCTACTACCTACTGCACACTTAAGATTCAACAGTGGAACTTATGGGTGGAACTTAAGATATGAACAAAGAAAGGGGAATTTGAACTGGGTGTGGTACATTGCAATGCAGCAAAGGATTCTGGGGGAGGGGAGACCAGAGGTTGTAAGGGAGGTCTTAGAGATGCAGTGTAGGATGGTGGAAAGAAGGACTTAGTTACATGGTAGTACCTACCTACCATAAGTAGATAAAGAATTGTACCTGTGTGTCAACAGCTGTCCTATAAACTATTATCTCTCCAATAAAGTGATTTGGAGGGGAAAACAGCCACGAAAGTATTGTATGAACATCTTTTTCATATGCATTGAGAAACAAACAAACAAAATGATGACTCACTTTATTGAGAAACTCACTTTATTGCTGTGGCCAGGAACTGGGCCCTAAACGTTCCCCAAGATGTGCTGTATACATTCAGTTACTATAGTAATCTAGTTACTTCAGTGTCTGTTATCTTTATATTTTTTTAACACTTGTTCCTGATATTTGTTTTTAAAATATTTTATTTTATTAGAGAGAGAGAAGGGAGAGAGGAAGACACAGAAAGACTAGAGCACTGCTCAGCTCTAGTTTATGCTGGTGCTAGGAACTGAGCCTAGGACCTCCAAGTCCTTATTTCTTTTCCATAATTTTTCTGCTGTCTCTCCAGCCCTGTTTCTGGCGTATTTAGTGCAGCATAAATAGCCAACTGACTACCAAACACTCTCCAAAACAGCTAACTGGGGGCTGCATTTCTTAGCACCCATCCTTACATCTCACCAAGGTCATGTGAGTAGTTCTCACTTATGGAATATGAACAAACACAGGGAGTGTCATCTTCAGGTCAAGGTGATGGGAAACTGATAGGCCGTCTTCAGTTTTTGTTCCAGTTCAAGAATACCAAGGACTTAATGGGAAGCTGGAGTTAGAGAATGGGAGGTGCCTGGCTTCCAGAGTGATTCTGTGGAAGTTAACCTACGAAAGCTTGCCTTGACTTTCAATGAGAAATAAACCACTTGTACTTAATACTTGTTGCATGCAGTCACTGAGGTTTAGGAATTATCTGTGGCCTTCACTGATATTCTGATGGTGTCACATACAAAGTCTAGTTTAGCTTCACCTGTGAGACTGTGACTAACATGTACAGCTTTTCCTTGGAGGAAAACCAGAGGTTCACTGCTTTTTGTTTGTTTTATTTTTTAATTAAATATAGAATTGGATTTAATATTAACCCATTAATTCTCATCCTTTTATAATTTTTAATCTTTATTTTATTGGATAGAGACAGTCAGAAATCAAGAGGGAAGGGGGAGATAAAGAAGGAAAGAAAGAGAAAGACACCTGCAGCACTGCTTCACCACAAGCTTTCACCCTGCAGGTAGGGACTGGGGCTCAAACCTGGGTCTGTGCTCACTGTAACACGTGTGCTTGACCAGGTACACCACCCCCCAGCCCCCAAGTCTCATCCTTTCAGTGGTTCAATCCTGTTTACCTGAGTTGGATTTTTGAGTGGCAGACACACTGATACTACTGTGAGATTATCAAATTCAGTCTTCAAATTTGGTAGTGGTTGTCTCTCTCTCTCTCTCTCTCTATATATATATATATATATATATATATATTTGTTATTAATAATATTATTATTTATATGACTTCTAACGCAAAGTGTCAAAGCCCAGGTGTGGATCTTGTGATTAATTTTCTGAACAGTGAGCTTTTTTTATCTTGATATGGGGGTGGAGAGACAGAGATAGTGAAAGAGACCAAAGCAGCAGTGTTTTCCTTCAATGCCATTGGAACCAAGCTCAAACCAGGATCAGACACAAAGCAAAGTAGTGCACTACCCGAGTGAGCTCTTCTGACCACTCTGGACTTCGTTAAATAAGGAAAAGGGCTTCTACAGCTATCAATATACAATTACTATCTTCTCAACATTTACAAAGTGGCTGGAAATTATAAATTGGCATACAAGATAGACCATTCACTGCCAAAGAAAGTAGTAAAACAGCATTTTTCTAAGAAAAATTCAGATGTAGAAGATAAAATAATTGCAGACGAGTTTGTGATAGCAGCAACACATGTCAGCATCACTTTGTCAGCACAAATGGTCTAGGTAAAGCACCCCATCATTTAAAAGAACTTGTTGAATGTGCAAGGAGAGATTTAAAAAAAAAGAAAGAAAGAAAGAAAAACAGAACAAACTGATGATCTCTTTATCTCTTTAAATAAAAGAAGGATGTTTATTGGTTGAGGAGGTTGTGCAATGGATTAAGTGTTGGACTTTCAAGTGTGAAGTCTGGAGTTGGACTCCTGGCACCGCATGTCCCAGAGTGATCCAGGATATTTGCAAAAGAGCATTACTTATGTCAAGGCAAAGGGAGTCCAGCTTACAAGTAAATCATGCATTATAAATAAATGTAGATTCGACTTCCGGAGGCAGAGCTACGAGCAGCAGATCGCTTTCTCTCCTCTCCTCTCCTCTCCCGGATCAACTAGGAATACCAAAGGAGACCACCCGGACCGAAACAAGATAGGACTAGAGTGACCACAGAAACCCAGTAAATCACTCGTGAGTACAAACACGCGTGGCTGGTGACAGAGAGGAGAGAGGGGCCTAAGGAGAGATTAAGAGACTGCTAACAGTTCAACAGTTTATCAGTGGAGACACCACCTCCAGTCTGCTCCACCAACAAGGGGACAGCTGAAGGGAGGAGAGGACTCCCCAGAGACTCACCAAGTGCAACTCTGAGTCTCCATTGCTACTACCCTCAGAATCTGGAGCAGCAACAGGGAGGGACACCAGGGCACAGAGATCTAACCAGGAAATTCAGGAGAAGACCTATACCTCGGTGGCAGAGCTGAGTGGCTGTGAAAGTCTCTTTGCATAACCACTGGATTATCTCTGCCACACCCTGCTTTATCTCTTGGTCAGGAGTCAGTGATTAAGCTAAGAAGCCTATTGATAGTTTAAAAGCCCTCAGGCTCCCATAGCCTACAGGGAAGAAAAAAGAAAAAAAAAAAGAGGCTTTTACACCACTGAGCTCCAACTCAGGGATTGAAAAAACTGTTAACTTCCACCACGGTAAAACCTTTAATTAAGTTACTTAGACACAAGTCAATCCAGGCAATAGTGATCAATAATTTGAAATGTACTGATAAAGGGAACTCATAACATAATATATAAAATGGTTAAAACAACAAGAAAAAATATTGGAGACTCGAACCAGGACAAGAGTCCAGCTAAAAGTCCTCCAGAGGGTGAAGCACAAAACAACGAGTTCAACATCCAAACATTAGCTAAGGAAATAATAACAGGAGTGAGTAAAGAATTTGAAAAAATTGTAATCAGAAATGGAGGAACAACAAATGAGAATATGGAAGAAAATTCTAATTATCTCATGGTTATTAGAGAGCTGAAAGCTGAAATCCCTGAGCTAAGAAGGCAACTAGCTGAACAAGCTAAAACAGTATCAGAGCAGGACAAGAAAATAGATGAACTCCAGAAAGCAGTAGAGGGCAGAGAGAATAGAATCTATGAGGCTGAAGACAGAATTAGCAAGATTGAGGATGAATTAGAGACAACTAAAAAAGAAGTAAGATATCTCAAAAAGAGATTAAGAGATGCTGAAAACAACAACAGAGTCCTATGGGATGACTTCAAAAGAAACAATATATGCATTATTGGCTTACCAGAGGAAGAAAGAAGGAGAGGAAGAAAGCATTCTCCAGGCCATAATAGCTGAAAATTTCTCTAGTCTAGACAACACCAAAGACATAAAGATTCAAGAAGCCCAGAGGGTCCCAAACAGAATTAACCCAGACCTAAAGACACCAAGACATGTCATACTTAGAATGGAAAGGAATAAGGATAAAGAAAGGATCCTCAAGGCTGCAAGAGAAAAACAAAGAGTCACCTATAAAGGAAAACCCATAAGACTAGCAGCAGACTTCTCCATACAAACACTACAGGCCAGAAGAGAATGGCAAGACATCTATCGAGTGCTCAATGAGAAAGGCTTTCAGCCAAGAATACTATATCCTGCTAGACTGTCATTCAGACTAGATGGAAGCATCAAAACCTTCTCAGACAAGCAACAGTTGAAGGAAGCAACCATCACCAAGCCTGCCCTGAAAGAAGTTCTGAAAGGACTCCTATAAACAACCAGACCACCACAAATAGGACATATATCAAAACACTCTGAAACTCTTCAAGAATGGCGTTAAAATATCTTCAATCTTTGATATCAATAAATGTCAATGGCCTGAATTCACCTATTAAAAGACACAGAGTAGGAAGATGGATCAGAAAACACAACCCAACAATATGTTGTCTACAGGAAACTCACCTAACTCAACAAGACAAACACAGACTTAAAGTGAAAGGATGGAAAACTATCATACAAGCCAATGGCCCACAAAAAAAGGGCAGGAACAGCTATTCTCATATCTGACATGATAGACTTTAAAATAGATAAGATTAAAAAAGGTAGGAATGGACAATACTTAATGCTCAGAGGATCAGTCAATCAAGAGGACTTAACAATTATTAATATCTATGCACCCAATGAGAAGCCATCTAAATACATCAAACTTCTACTGAAAGAGCTACAGCAATATATTAACAGTAACACAATCATAGTAGGGGACTTCAACACCCCACTATCTCAACTTGACAGATCATCCAGGAAGAAAATCAGTAAAGACATAAGGGAGCTAAATGAAGAGATAGATAAACTAGAACTATTGGACATTTTCAGAGTCATTCATCCCAAGAAACTGGAATACACATTTTACTCAAATCCACATGGATCATTCTCAAGGATAGACCATATGTTAGGCCACAAAGACAGCATCAGCCAATTCAAGAGCACTGAAATCATCCCAAGCATCTTCTCAGACCACAGTAGAATTAAACTAACACTTAACAATCAACAAAAGATTAGTAACAGTCCCAAAATGTAGAAGCTCAACAGTACACTTCTTAACAACTTCTGGGTCAAAGAGGAAATCCAAAGAAGAAATCAAAATGTTTCGAGAGTTCAATGAAAATGAAGACACAAGCTATCAAAATATTTGGGACACAGCTAAAGCAGTCCTAAGAGGGAAGTTCATAGCTATACAAGCACACATTAGGAAACAAGAAAAGGCACAAATAAACAGCCTGATTTCACATCTTAAAGACCTAGAAGAAGAACAACAAAGGAATCCTAAAGCAACCAGAAGGACAGAAATCACTAAAGTTAGGGCAGAAATAAATAACATTGAGAATAGGAAAACCGTACAAAAGATCAATGAAAGTAAATGTTGGTTCTTCGAAAGAGTAAACAAAATCGACAAGCCTTTAGCCAGACTCACAAAACAAAAAAGGGAGAAGACCCAAATAAATCGGATAGTAAATGAAAGAGGAGATATCACAACAAACACTGCAGAAATTCAACATATCATGCGAGGCTTCTATGAACAACTATATGCCACCAAGCTAGAGAACCTGGAAGAAATGAATGATTTCCTAGATACCTACCAACTTCCAAAACTAAGTCAAGAGGAAGTGGATAACATGAACAGGCCCATCACAGCTAATGAAGTTGAAACAGTTATCAAAAATCTTCCCCAAAATAAAAGTCCTGGACCAGATGGTTTTACAAATGAATTCTACAAAACTTTCAAAGAAGAACTAATACCTCTACTTTTAAAAGTCTTCCAGAAGATTGAAGACACTGGAATACTCCCTGCCAGCTTCTATGAAGCCAACATCACCCTGATACCAAAAGCAGACAGGGACACAACCAAAAAAGAAAACTACAGACCAATATCTCTGATGAACATAGATGCAAAAATATTGAACAAAATTCTAGCCAACTGGATACAGCAGTATATCAAAAAGATTGTTCATCATGACCAAGTGGGGTTTATCCCAGGCATGCAAGGTTGGTTTAATATACGTAAATCAATCAATGTGATTCACCACATCAACAAAAGCAAGACCAAAGACCACATGGTCATATCAATAGATGCAGAGAAAGCCTTTGACAAAATACAACATCCCTTTATGATCAAAACACTACAAAAAATGGGAATAGATGGAAAATTCCTGAAGATAGTGGAGTCTATATATAGCAAACCTACAGCCAACATCATACTCAATGGTGAAAAACTGGAAGCATTTCCCCTCAGATCAGGTACTAGACAGGGCTGCCCACTATCACCATTACTATTCAACATAGTGTTGGAAGTTCTTGCCATAGCAATCAGGCAGGAGCAAGGAATTAAAGGCATACAGATTGGAAGAGAAGAAGTCAAACTCTCCTTATTTGCAGATGACATGATAGTATACATGGAAAAACCTAAGGAATCCAGCAAGAAGCTTTTGGAAATCATCAGGCAATACAGTAAGGTGTCAGGCTACAAAATTAACATTCAAAAGTCAGTGGCATTCCTCTATGCAAACACTAAGTTAGAAGAAATTGAAATCCAGAAATCAGTTCCTTTTTCTATAGCAACAAAAACAATAAAATATCTAGGAGTAAACCTAACCAAAGAAGTGAAAGACTTGTATACTGAAAATTATGAGTCACTACTCAAAGAAATTGAAAAAGACACAAAGAAGTGGAAAGATATTCCATGTTCATGGGTTGGAAGAATTCACATCATCAAAATGAATATATTACCCAGAGCCATCTACAAATTTAATGCTATGCCCATCAAGATCCAAAGCACAATTTTTAGGAGAATAGAACAAATGCTACAAATGTTTATCTGGAACCAGAAAAGACCTAGAATTGCCAAAACAATCTTGATAAAAAAGCACAGAACCGGAGGCATCACACTCCCAGATCTCAAGCTGTATTATAGGGCCATTGTCATCAAAACTGCTTGGTACTGGAACATGAACAGACACACTGACCAGTGGAATAGAATTGAGAGCCCAGAAATGAGGCCCCACACCTATGGACATCTACTCTTTGACAAAGGGGCTCAGACTATTACATGGGGAAAGCAGAGTCTCTTCAACAAATGGTGTTGGAAACAATGGGTTGAAACATGCAGAAGAATGAAACTGAATCACTGTATTTCACCAAATACAAAAGTAAATTCCAAGTGGATCAAGGACTTGGATGTTAGGCCAGAAACTATCAGATACTCAGGGGGTCGGGCGGTGGCGCAGTGGGTTGAGCGCATGTGGCGCAAGGCGCAGGAACTGGCGTAAGGATCCCGGTTCGAGCCCCCGGCTCCCCACCTGCAGGGGAGTCGCTTCACGGGCAGTGAAGCGGGTCTGCGGGTGTCTGTCTTTCTCTCCCCTTCTCTGTCTTCCCCTCCTCTCTCCATTTCTCTCTGTCCTGTCCAGCGACGAATTGTGTCAACGAGGGCAATAGTGATGACCATGACGAGGCTGCAACAAGGGCAACAAAAGGGGGAAAAAAAAAAAGATGGCCTCCAGGAGCGGTGGATTCGTGGTGTGGGCACCGAGCCCAGCAGTGACCCTGGAGGAGGAAAAATAAAAATAAATAAATAAATAATAAATAAATAAATAAATAAATAAATAAATAAAAGAAACTATCAGATACTTAGAGGAAAATATTGGCAGAACTTTTTTTCGCATAAATTTTAAAGACATTTTCAATGAAACGAATCCAATTACAAGGAAGACTAAGGCAAGTATAAACCTATGGGACTACATCAAATTAAAAAGCTTCTTCACAGCAAAAGAAACCACTACCCACACCAAGAGACCCCTCACAGAATGGGAGAAGATCTTTACATGCCATACATCAGATAAGAGTTTAATAACCAACATATATAAAGAGCTTGCCAAACTCAACAACAAGACAACAAATAACCCCATCCAAAAATGGGGGGAGGACTTGGACAGAATATTCACCACAGAAGACATCCAAAAGGCCGAGAAACACATGAAAAAATGCTCCAAGTCTCTGATTGTCAGAGAAATGCAAATCAAGACAACAATGAGATATCACTTCACTCCTGTGAGAATGTCATACATCAGAAAAGGTAACAGCAGCAAATGCTGGAGAGGATGTGGGGTCAAAGGAACCCTCCTGCACTGCTGGTGGGAATGTCAATTGGTCCAACCTCTGTGGAGAACAGTCTGGAGAACTCTCAGAAGGCTAGAAATGGAACCTAAGGAACCCAACACATCCATCCAAAAAGATCTGTGTACACATATGTTCTTGGCAGCGCAATTTGTAATAGCCAAAACCTGGAAGCAACCCAGGTGTCCAACAACAGATGAGTGGCTGAGCAAGTTGTGGTATATATACACAAGGGAATACTACTCAGCTGTAAAAAATGGTGACTTCACCGTTTTCAGCCGATCTTGGATGGACCTTGAAAAAATCATGTTGAGTGAAATAAGTCAGAAACTGAAGGATGAATATGGGATGATCTCACTCTCAGGCCGAAGTTGAAAAACAAGATTAGAAAAGAAAACACAAGTCGAACCTGAACTGGAATTGGCGTATCACACCAAAGTAAAAGACTCTGGGGTGGGTGGGTGGGTGGGTAGGGAGAATACAGGTCCATGAAAGATGATGAATGACATAGTGGGGGGTTGTATTGTTAAATGGGAATCTGGGGAATGTTATGCATGTACAAACTATTGTATTTACTGTTGAATGTAAAGCATTAATTCCCCAATAAAGAAATAAATTATTAAAAAAAAAAAAAAAGAACTTGGTTTCAATCCCTGAAACTATATAAGAGCAAAAACCAAAAAGAATTTCACAGGTGATTAAATAGTGCTTTTGCTTGTTTTGCTCACTAAAAAACAAAAACAAAAAAAACACCTTACAAAAATAAATAAATAAATGTAATTACTATGTATCTGCTATAAAAATTATAAATCATTGTACTTTCCATGATAATTTCATTTCTTGAAGAGTTATTTTGAATTATTACTAAACACTCCTCCAGCATAACAGTGGAATCAGTTGATGTTGTTATACAAAGAGAAGTAAAAATTGATGACACATTAAGATGGAAAGGGGGAAAAATTATAACAGTACTCTTTGTAAATGGTTAATATAAAATTTTATTGATCAGGGGATTGATGCATAATCTTTAAGTAAGGGAAAGCAAGTTACACCTGAAATAATAGCATTTTTGTCCTTCAGCACATTAAATTTGAAGAGCAGTTCTTATCTTTGTCACTAGGTATTTAGTATTGCTAACATTGAGCATATATATATATTTTTTCCTTATTGGAGGATTAATGGTTTACAGTCAACAATAAAATACAATAGTTGGTACATGTGTAACATTTCTCAATTTTCCACGGAACAATTTAAGCCCCACGAGGTCCTCCTCTACCATCATGTTCCAGGACCTATATCCTCCCCCAACCCCCAGAGTCTTTTACTTTGGTGCAATACACCAACTCCAGTCCAAGTTCTGCTTAGTGTTTCCCTTCTGATCTTGTTTTTCAGCTTCTGTCTGTGAGTGATGTCATCCCATATTCATTCTTCTCTTCCTGACTTATCTCACTTAACATGATTCCTTCAAGCTCCATCCAAGATGGGTTGAAGAGGCTGAAGTCACCATTTTTAATAGCTGAGTAGTATTCCATTGTGTATATAGACCACAATTTGCTCAGCCACTCATCTGTTCTTGGGTATCTGGGTTGCTTCCAGATTTTGGCTATTACAGATTGTGCTGCTGTGAACATAGTTATACACAAATCATTTTGGATGTGTTGGGTAGTATGCCATCTCCCCCTGGCTTCTGCTTAACCATATGCCTATATGGGATTGAATTGATCCCATTCAAAGCTTTGGTCTATTTACATAAATCACTTTTACATTTACATAAAGCACCACACTCCCTCCAGGGCATTGGTGGTTTAGTGGTAGAATTCTCACCTGCTCCACCCCTTCTCCTTGTCACACCTTGATCCTCTCCTTGTCACACCCTGATCTTCCACCAGTCACTTTTTGCCCCACTCTCTCTATGTCACATCCTGTTTCCACCCTACTTGGAGAGTAGAAAAACAGCTGCTCTTCTGATTAAAGACACTTGGAAATTGCTTTCCGGCTCCGAGAGTTCCAGAGTGTATCTCCTGCGAAGTTAGTGTGGCACAAGTTCCTGATCCCTCTCCCACGCAGCAGCCGAGATCGGCTCCAGTTGAGTTCTCTCCAACCCAGAGACCACTAGCTCGGGAAGAAGCACCCTTAGGCTATCCCGGCATGGATGAGTGTGTTGGGTTCCTTAGGCTATATCCCCAGGAAAGGAACTACAGAGTCATAGGGTAGGTCCACTTCTAGCCTTCTGTTATCCAAACTGTTGAGCATATTTAAAAAAAATATTTTATTTGCTTCCCTCGTGCAGGTGGGGACCGAGGGTTTGAACCTGGATCCTTGAACACTGTGGCATATGCACTTATCTGGGTGTACCACTGCCCAGCCCCACATTGAGCATATTTTACTGAAGAATTCTTAACTTTTGCACTTAGAAAAAATGAGCTGAGAGAGCACAGCACTGCAGCAGTCTTCGGAGCTGAGCTCAAACCTGGGCTGTGCCCATGGCAGTGCAGCACACTATCCAAGCAAGTAGTCGATTTCACTTTTGAACAATTTGTTTGTTTTTAGAGGAACTAAGAGAATGAAAGAGAGAAGGAAATAAGTGAGAGAGAGAGAGAGAGAGACAGAAGCAGGTAAACTAGAGTACTACTTAGCTCTAGCTTTTGTGGTGATGGGCTGAGAAGGGCTTTAGGCACTCAAGTTCTGTGCTCTGCCTCTGAGTTCACTCCCTGACCCAAGCATATTTTTAAAATATTTTTTATATTTATTTATTTATTTATTTATTTCCCTTTTGTTGCCCTTGTTGTTTTTCATTGATGTTGTAATTACTGTTGTTGTTATTGATATTGTCGTTGTTAGATAGGACAGTGACAAATGGAGAGTGGGGGGGTAGACAGAGAGGGGGAGAGAAAGACAGACACCTGCAGACCTGCTTCACCACCTGTGAAGCGACTCCCCTGCAGTTGTAGAGCCGGGGGCTCGAACCAGGATCCTTATGTCGGTCTTGGGCTTTGCGTCACATGCGTGCTTAATCCACTGTGCTACCACCTGACTCCCAACCCAACATATATTTTTACTAAGGAATGCTCAGTGGACAAGAGACTGAAGTAAGTTGACCTCCATAGAGGTTGTGTTATGTAAATGAAACATAAACTGTAACAGCAAACAAAACTCATGAGCAAATTCTGCATAACAAAGGCCTAGTAGGAAGAGCCAATGGAAATAGAATAAAAGGAAGAAGGGTGATATTTAGAAACTTAGAAATTATTCCAGATACGCAAGTATTTTTAGCCTAAGTACACCCCATGCAGTATCTTTCTTTTAGTCAATGTGTCTATGCATAGGCAACTAGAAATAATTAAAATTTAACTAAGTGTCCTTTATTTTTATTTGCTTAACTGGCAACCCTAAGGGAGGGAAAATTCTTTTTTTTTTATCTCTGTCTTCTCCTCCTTAATTTCCAAAACTTCAACTGCTTCTATGAAATATAGCAGCCTCTTCTTATTTTATGGATATAATAAATTCATAGATTTCTCTCTTTTCTGCATCATTTTTTTTTTTCTCGTGGGAAATTTCTTTTGTTTCTACTGTGTGGTGTTATGATTTTACTTTGTTAACCTTCCTTCAAAGTTTTAGAATTTTGGATAATCCCATCACATTGATATTCTTGGGTTTAAATTGACTTAGGCAGTTGGAAGGTTTGAGTGTGTGTCTTCCCTTTCTCTTTCTCTCTTCTCTCTCTCTCCTTTTTTTCTTTCTTTCTTTCTCCCCCCCCCCCTTTTATTGGGCAGTTAGTGAATTATAGCTCATTTGTCTACACAGGTGTATTTCTATAATAAACTTGTGGTTCTAGGGTCAGGGAGAGAGGCTGTGTAGGAATTTCCTTGGGGTGGGGACCCAGGGAACTGGCTTCCTGAATGCAGGTGCTCTGTACCCTCTGATTAAGGGAAGTAGTATCTGAATTCGTTACGTTTCTGCTCCTGCTCTCATGAACAGTGTGGCTTGTCGCTCAGTAACGTCCCATCAAGGGCAATCAATTAGCGTTTCCTCCTGCTTATGACAGCTGGGAAGTAGCTGGACTATTGTCCGTCCCACTTCCCTTTCTGACCAGGGCACACAGCCTCGGGAGTGTCTGGTGGCAAATATTCCTGTCCAGTAAGAGCAGAAGTCAGGCCTCTTAGCAGGGAGCAGGTGGTTGGCACTGCAGTCACACAGGCTGGTAGCTGGTAACCCCACTGGCTGGCTGTCCTCTGCTGCCAGTGCTCAGTGCCTCGGGCTTCTTTCAGGGCTCATCACAGCTGGTAGGTTTCACCTAAATAAAATCTTTTTTTTTTTAAATCCTTGGTGGATGTTTCCTGTCATTAACTCCATCTTAACTATTCAGTGTTAAATCTATAATAACAATAATTATAGACAAAGTGTGGAAAATGATTATGTGCCAGGCACAGTACAAAGCACTAGTATTAATCCTTGTAGCAGCACTATGAAGTAGATACTATTATTTCCATTTTCCGGATGAGGCAAGTGAGATATAGAGAGGGAAAGCAATTTACCCAGGGCCTGTTGGAGCTACTGACAGAGTGGACAAGTGACTGTCAGCCCAGAAGTAGGTTCAGAGCTTGACTCTGTGTGTGTGTGTGTAGAGGTGTGTGTGTATGAGTGTATGTGAGTGAGTGTGTGTGTGTGTTAGGGGTGTGTGTATGTGTGTGTGTGTAGAGGTGTGTGTGTGTGAGTGTGTGTGTGTGTGTGTTAGAGGTGTGCGTGTAGGGGTGTGTGTATGTGTGTGTGTGTGTGTGTGTGTGAGTGTATGTGAGTGAGTGTGTGTGTGTGTTAGGGGTGTGTGTATGTGTGTGTGTAGAGGTGTGTGTGTGTGAGTGAGTGAGTGTGTGTGTGTGTGTGTGTGTGTGTTAGGGGTGTGCGTGTAGGGGTGTGTGTATGTGTGTGTGTGTGTGTGTGTGAGTGTATGTGAGTGAGTGTGTGTGTGTGTGTTAGGGGGGTGTGTATGTGTGTGTGTAGAGGTGTGTGTGTGTGAGTGTGTGTGAGTGAGTGTGTGTGTGTGTGTGTGTGTTAGGGGTGTGCGTGTAGGGGTGTGTGTGTATGTGTGTGTGTGTGTGTGTAGGTGTGTGTGTGTGTGTGTGTAGTTGTGTGTAGGGGGAGGCAGTTTAAGACCTTGATTTACTAAATCTTTTCTCCCTGGCATGTTGGTTTAATAATTATAAGATCCTTTTCCAGTTCATGTGCTCAATTTCTATATCTCACATATGCATGAAACCATCAGTTGTCTCCTTATCTACGTGTGTAGTCACCTCCTTACTCTGTGAAGCATAATCTCCTTCAATTCCATCCATTTTCTTCCAAAGGACACAGTAGCATCTTCTTTTATTTATTTATTTATTTTTTATTTATTTATTTATTTATTTATTTTTAACCTCCAGGGTTATTGCTGGGGCTTGGTGCCTGCACTACGAATCCACTGCTCCTGCCATTTTTCCCGCTTTGTTGCCCTTGTTGTCATCATTATTGTTGTTATCATTGCTGTTGTTGTTGTTGGATAAGACAGAGAGAAGTTGAGAGAGGAGGGGAGACTGAGAGGGGGGAGAGAAAGACAGACACCTGCAGACCTGCTTCACCGCCTGTGAAGCAACCCTCCTGCAGGTGGGGAGCCGGGGGCTTGAACCAGGATCCTCCTGCCAGTCCTTGCGCTTTGCGCCATGTGCGCTTAACCTCCTGCGCTACCACCCGACGCCCAGTATCATCTTTATTGCTGACTAGTACTCCACTGAGTATATGTCCCCTAACTTTTTTATACAGTATCTCTTAGTAGCTTCCATGTTTTGGCTACTGTGAATAATGCAGTTATGAACATGGAGGTGCATCCGTGTTTTCCTATCTTCTGGGGAAATGCCTAGGAGTGGGCCTGCTGGGTCACAGGGCCTTCCCATCTGTATTTGCTTATGGACTCTCCCTCCTGTTCTCCACGGTGGCTGCACTCGTCTGCCCTCCCACCAGCAGTGCAGCGAGTTGCTGTCTCTCCACGTCCTCCCCAGCACTGAGCTGCTCTTGTTTTACTCATGGAGCCCATGCTCACAGGTGTGAGGTGGAATATCGGCGTGGTTGCAGTTTGCGTTTCTCTGGTGATGAGTGCATTGAAGCATTTCCGCATCTGTCTGTGGGCCGTCAGGAATTGTGATGCCTTCATTTCTCTTCTTTTTCTCGGGAGTGCTTCTCCTCTCCATATGTGTGTGTGTGTGTGTATGACTGTGTGCGTGTTTGTGTGTATTTCCATACAAATTTTTGGATAAGCTGTTCAATTTCCTTGAGATATGTCATTGGGATTTTAATAAGGATTGTATTGAATCTATAGATTATTTTTGGCAGGACCACCATTTTAATGATATTTATTCTTCTAGTCCATGAACAGAGAATGTTATTCCCTTTCTTTGTGCCACCTTCTGTTTATCTAACAGTGTCCTGTAATTTTAATTGAGAAGGTCCTTCACCTCCTTTGTTACATTTATTTCTCGTTTGTCTTTTTGGCCTCAGTTGTAAGCTGAAAAATCTAGCATAGCGGGAAATTGTTTTCTTCTATATCCCTTTCTAAGTAATTCTACTACTCCTGGAGAGTTTTCCTTCTCCTTTCAATTTTAAATAGAAATAGATGGAGAGAGGGTAGAGTCACCACAGCACTGCTCTGCCATTCCTGAAGCTTCCCTGGTGCCATCCACAGTGTGCCCACTTGGTGACAGGAATTCGAACCCAGGTCCTTGCTCATGGTAAAGCGTGTGCTCCACCAGGTGGGCTCTCTCCATGCCCCCTCCCCCGGCTCTTATTCTTGTCTATCCCACCTAGACCCCTCCTACTAGATGACAACTCTCCTCTTTGTTTTGTAGAAGTGCTTGGGGCTTGGCACTTCTGTATTAGTTCTGTCATTTCAGGGGAGTTTTAGAGATGAAGGAGAGGTCAATTTAAGAGACAGATTGTTTCAAGCCAGAAGATAATGAACCTTTTGTGTTTTATTTTTAACTCAGGCATTCTGTCCTGCTCAAAAGGTGCTTCTGGCCTGGTTATCTGTTGTCATGTGGGCCAGTTTGGTGGCCTAGCCTTGCTAAGATGCACTAACAGTGCACACTACTTCCCACTGATCTAGCAATCTGGACAGCTGGGTGGGGAGTCGGCATAAAAGCTAGAAATGAAACATGGAAATTTCCATGTGTCTCTGGGCATCCACTACTGGCACCTCACAGACCACTATGAAGTTAGAAGAGTGTATTGTGGGTGGTATGTAACCCCAAAGGATATTATTTAAGTTCAGAAAGAAACGGTATCAACAAAAGTCAACCCTATTATTTTGCAAATAAAAAAGCCAACTCCAGAAATCAAGTAATTTACCCATCAACTCATAGCTGATTAGTGTTATTAATGTTAAGACCAGGGCTACTGGCTGGTGTCCTCATTCTGCCTCACTGCCTCTCTGTTTGGTTGCTCTGGGAACAGAAAGGGGGTAAAATCAACAAAACCAAGTTATTGTCTAGCTCTCCATCTAGAAACAGTTGTTTTTATATAGGTTTGACCAAACATTCTGGATCCATTCTCTTGTGAAAATCACTCTCTCGGTTTTTAAAGGAGATCTTTAAGACTTGGCAGACACACCTGTCATGGTTCCCTTACAGTATTTCTCAGACTTTTCTGCTATCCACATGCCTGTACAGTAAAGCACACTTCTTTGCAGTCCCAGAATAGAGTTGACTCAGACCGGTTCAAATATATTCATGTTTCTATATCATCTGACTCACTTGCCAAGAGCGCAAACAGCACTGTCCACAGAATACAATAAAGAAATATTATTTAACTGTAAGGTTAATAAACTTTGAAAAGTCAGATTGTATTTTTAAAATTTTTTTATATTTATTTTCTCTTTTGTTGCCTTTGTTGTTTTATTGTTGTAGTTATTATTTATGCTGTTGTTGGCTAGGACAGAGAGAAATGGAGAGAAGAGGGGAAGACAGAGAGGGGGAGAGAAAGACAGACACCTGTAGAACTGCTCCAACACCTGTGAAGCAACTCCCCTGCAGGTGGGAAGCCGGGGACTCTAACCGGGATCCTTAAGCTGGTCCTTGCGCTTCGTGCCATGTGCGCTTAACTTGCTGTGATACCGCCAAACTCCCCAGAGCACTGTTCAGCTCTGGCTTAAGGTAGTGTCAGGAGTTGAACCTGAAACCTCCAAGTTTCAGACATAAAAAGTCTATTGCATACACTGCTGTGCTTTCCTGGCTCGTTATTCCTCCTCCTCTTCCTCTTCCTCCTCCTCCTCCTCCTCCTCCTCCTCCTCTTCCTCCTCATCCTCCTCCTCCTCCTCTTCCTCCTCCTCCTCCTCCTCCTCCTCCTCCTCTTCCTCCTCCTCTTCCTCCTCCTTCTTTTATGCATAGTAGTTGACTTTCTTGGTAACTCCCATGTTCTAGAAATTATTTAAAAGGTTTAAACAGGAGACTTGAAATATAAGTAAATGGGGGTAATTAAGAAATGTTTTATAATTTATCAAGATGTATACTTCACACTCTAAAAGAAATAAGAACTGTCTTCTTGTCCAGCACCAACAGAAAGTGTTGAAAATGTGAGGAGAATGAAGTAATAAATAAATGAATAAATAAATAAGCCGATACATTTCTCTTATTTGCTTTCAGGAAGAACTGTTTACTGAGGTCAGTAATCACTGTTTGGAAACATGTGAGGAACCAGATCTCAAAGAGACGGTTGCTCTTAAACCTTAAGTTCAACATTCAGCATAATGGTTGTCAACGAACATCCCCGTTTTCTCTCCTTGAGTGTCCCCAGCTATGAAAGCAACAGAACTGGAAAAGCTGCTAACAGTGCCTCCAGCTCACGGTGCACCCAAGTTACCCAATTCCATTTGTAGATGCATTTCCTTGGAATCAGAAGGGGAAAAAAAAATCCCACCCCACTCCCAATCACTTGGGCAGTCTTTTACCTTTTGATACCAATGTTTCTACCATCCCTCCTCTAAAGGATAAATCCAGAAATAGTCATTCTGGGCTGGGGAAACAGCCTATTGGGTATACAAAAGGTTTCCATGCCTGAGGGTCTGAGCTCCCAGGGTTCAATCTTTAGCACTACCATAAGCCAGAGCTGAACAGTGCTCTGGTCTTTCTATATTTCTCTCATTAAAATAATAATTATATATATATTTATATATTTATATATGAAAAAGAGAAAGAAAGAAAGAAACAAATACTCCTGCCAGTTACAGCTACTAAGGCATCTTTTCCTGTTTTATTTTCTACTCAGTTGCTTATATAACTGTCAGTCCTTTTATGAGAAGATTTTTACCTATTTTATCTAACATGTACTTTGGTTTCTAGAACAATGCATGACACCAAGCAGGTACTTCAAAATCTTTGTTGCATGAATAATTTATTTGAGTTATTTTAAACACCTCAAAGTATCTTAGGCTCTAGAATACCCTGAACAGTCATCAAGTCACATACCCTACCCACTTCACTTAGAAATGTCTCACCTCTGAAATGTAAAACCCTATAGGAATTAACTCTGACACTAGCCCTTCTTCCCCTGGCACTTTTTCTACTGGTTTACTCCCAACAGCTCAGGACATTCCAGTTGTAACACAAATGCTCCACCAATTCTGACTTCACCTCTCACTTCCTTCTGTAGCTGAGCTTGGTGAAAGACATGTTGACACCCACTAACTTGATTTCACTATCTGCCTCACTCCCTTTCTCTCGACCCAGGCATTCTGGCTTCTGTTCTCATCACTCCACCAAAACTCCATTTGCCAAGGTCACCACCCCCACAGTTCCATTAGATCATAAACACATTTTTTAAAAAGTAGCATATCAACTTTTAGGAGTATAACAGAAAACAGCAATTTATTTACAGCTGGAGTAGAGAAAAATGGTCAAGCCATTTTGGAGAGAATTGGAATCACCAGCAACTTACTTCGTAGAGAAAATCTCACTTGAGCACAGTAACAAGTGTGTGTGTGTGTGTGTGTGTGTGTGTGTGTGTGTGTGTGTGTGTAACACTGTATAATAGCAAAGATTTGGAAATCCCCTGAAAGTCCATTTTGACAGAGATTTGTACTTTTCCCCTGAAATTTACCTTCCTTTCATCAGTAGTCAGACAGCCAATTTTTAGACATATGATTATTTAGGACAAAGATGTCTTTTCCCACCTTCCTTGATAACTCTGATCGTGTGGTTGAGTTTTATCCCAGGCAATGTTAACAATCTTGGGGAGTGAGTGTCCTCCTCTCTCTGTCTTCTGCAGCAGGATTAAATAGAGCTCCATCAGAGCAAGGGCAGTGGTCCTGCATTTTCAGGTGGCCTGAATGTAAAGACATGTGGCCAGTGGAGTAACGAGAGAGAGGGTCCTGAACCTGTGCTACTCTGCACTGACCTGGCAAACTCCCTTTAGACAAAGTGCTCTCACCTTGTATAAGACTTTATTGTTTTTGTTTTTGCTGGCCACCTTTAGACAAACTTAATTCTAGGAATCAAAATAATGGCTGCATCAAGTGAGTGCAGTACCACGTCAGTCTACCAGCATGGCACATAGCACTTTGCCAAGTGTGCGGCTCAGGTTCCAGCTCAACTCCCACTGTACCAAAGAAGTTTTGGTTCCATCGTCTATTTCATTCTTTCTCTGCCTCTGTGCCTCTTTGTCTCTATCCAAGATGAAGAGAAAGAAAAGAAAACCAAAGAAAGGAAGGGGAGGGCAGAGGAGACCTGTCAACACACATCAGTCTCAGAAACAGCATCGCAGGAAAACAGATACAAAATCATGCTATTTATTAGAAGGAAAAATGTGGAGTCTCACACATATCGCTGATGGCTTTGCATAGGTTTACGTAAAAATTTCAAAACACATGAAAGTGATTCGCAATACTTTCAAAATAGCAATATCCTTAGAAAGGAACATTTCTGATTCTGCCCCAGTTAACCAGCTACATTACTGGGTTACCTCATTAACCAGGATGGTCAAAGTCATGCCAGTGGAGAATCACTCAATTCTGGCAAGAGCTTTCAGACTGTAGGTCAGGGAAGTAGCTCAGTGTATATGAAGCTATAAGTTGAGTGCCAGGTGGTGCATATGCTGGAGCACTGCTCTGGTCTTTCTCTCATTAAAGATAAAAATAAGGGGCTGGCCTGTGGTGTAATGGCTAAGCGCACACATTACAGTGCACTAGGGCCTGAGTTCAAGTCCCCAGACCCCACTTGCAGGATGGAAGCCTCAAAAGTGGTGAAGCAGGGGTCGGGCGGTGGCGCAGTGGGTTGGGCGCATGTGGCGCAAAGCGCAAGGACCGGCGTAAGGATCCCGGTTTGAGCCCCCGGCTCCCCACCTGCAGGGCAGTGGCTTCACAGGCGGTGAAGCAGGTCTGCAGGTGTCTGTCTTTCTCTCCCCCTCTCTGTCTTCCCCTCCTCTCTCCATTTCTCTCTGTCCTATCCCAACAACGAACAACATCAACAATGGCACTCCCCCACCCCTCCAGGACACACACACACACACACACACACACACACACACACACAATTTTAACCAGCACTCGCCCACATATCCAGTAATTGCCTTCATCTGATCTTAGAAAAAACGTGGACAGGGCAAGAAAAGAGGTGACTGGGCAGCATTTTGCTTCTAAAAGAAAGAAGCTCAATAAAAACTGGAGCTGTCATATTTTTAAAGGGTTATTTATTTATGAGAGAGGGGGAGAAGAAGGAACACAACTCTGGCATTCAGGAGCTCATGTCTCCAAGTCTGAGGCTCTAGCCCCTTCGCCCCTCCCAGGCATGCTGCTGATCTGAGGAAGAAGGGCAGAAGGGTGGGGGGGGGGGGCTGGGCTTCCATAATGGGAGGAAGAGTTACTGTAACAGAACCAGAGGATTCATCTGACCTAGTTTCCATCCCGGTCTACTCCCACCCTCAACATCCCTATCAAGAAGGATCCAGATTCTAGTGACAAGTGTCATCTTTGACACAAAGTCAAGCTTCCTGTGGCTCTCACTCACTGATCTGACTAATAATGCCCTTAGGAGCTATTGAGACAAATCCAGTCCCCCCCTTCTATTCTATAATCCTCCACATATCTGACAAGTCACCTCATCAAGCACTTCCAAATAATGTTTACTGTGGGGGGCCGGGTGGTGGCACACCCAGTTAAGCACACATAGTACTAAGTGCAAGAGACCCACGCAAGGATCAGGGTTCAATCCCCCTGGCTCCCCACCTGCATGTGGGGTTGCTTCACAAGTGATGAAGCAGGTCTGCAGGTGTCTCTCTGTTTCTCTCCCTCTCTATCCTCTCCTCCTTTCTCAGTGTCTCTCTGTCCTATCCAATAAAAAAATGTAAAAATGGTTGCCAGGAGCAGTGGATTCATACTGCCGGCAACAGGCCCCAGTGATAACCCCAGAGGAAAAAATATATACATATCAATAATGATAGTAATAATAATAATAGTTACTGTGTGCCTATATTATTCAGAATGCTTTGCTCATATTAATTCACTTACCTTTCTCAACAACCCTAAGTACTGTTGTCATTGGTTCCAGAGAAAACAGAAAATTAAGGAACTGGCCCTGCTTTCACTTTCAGTATATGTACAAGCTAGGATTTGAGTTTATTCTCTCCATCACTATGTTACATTCTTTTTATTTTACTTTATTATTTTATTTTATTTATTTGCCTCCAGGGTTATCTCTGGGGCTCGGTGCAGGCACTATGAATCCACTGCTCCTGGTGGCCATATATATAGAATAGAGAGAAACTGAGAGAGGAGGGGGAGATGGGGAGGGATAAAGATAGATGGCTACAGACCTTCATCGCTTGTGAAGCAACCCCCCTGCAGGTGGGAGCCGAGGGTTCTTGAACCCAGATTCTTGTGCGGGTCCTTGTGCTATGTATTATGTGCACTTGAGCGGGTATGCCACTTATGCCACTCCGACCCCACTATGTTACAGTCTTCATTTCCCTGTCCTCCTCCATCTCTTAGCCGTTCTTAGTACATTATTCTCCATTCTCTCGCCCCTTCCTGCAGCTCACATTCTAATGGCTTAATGGTATTATTGTTTGTTTTTTATTGCCACCAGGATTATCACTGGGGCTCAGTGACAACACTACAAATCCACTACTTCAGGCAGCCATATTTTCCTCTCTCTCTCTCTTGCTCCCTCTCTCACTCTCTTCCTCTCCTTCCTCCCCCCCCCCCGTGTCTGTGTGTGTGTTATTGAATAGCATAGAGAGAAATTGAGTGAGGGGAGAGAGAGAGAGACACCTGCAGACCTGCTTCACAGGTCATGAAGTGTCCCCCCTGCAGGTGAGGGCTTTAACCCCGGCTCTTGTTTTGGGGGAAAACGCAGGACACAAGCAGTCACGGAGAGCAAGGGAGAAAACTTTTCACTGAGTTTGCACACGTGGAACTGAGACCCACTTTCATTCCCCTGCACTATGTGAGGGGGGAGGAGCTTATCTCATCGGGCCAAGGGAAAGTGGGCCCGGTGTGATGCAAGGAAGGTCTAAAGAGAAGGGCCTTGTGGGATCTGGGTCTTTTGCCTCTGTGGACCAGGTCCAGATGCCCTCGGGAACCTGTCCCCCAAGCTTTTCACTCTAACTTTACTTTTGCACGTAACTTACCTCGGACTGTAATGAGAGACAAATTTAGAGACTACACATCTGTCACGCGTGTTCTCTTGAAATTCTTTTCAGCCGAAGCTGCGTGGAGCCCCAGGAGGGGACCATCCCTTCCTTGTGTGCCTTTCACGCTGCAGGGTGATAGAGCTTAAGCCCGTGCGCCACCACCAGGTCCCGGCGCAATGCTATTTTTAGGCAGAATCACTGTCACAGATTGAGTTTGTTAAAAAGATAGTAAATAATGCGACAGTTTATAACACACAGGATGTTCTTTTATATTTATTTATTTTCTCTTTTGTTGCCCTTGTTTTTTATTGTTATAGGTATTGTTGTTATTGATGTCGTCATTGTTGGATAGGACAGAGAGAAATGGAGAGAGGAGGGGAAGACAGAGAGGGGGAGAGAAAGACAGACACCTGCAGACCTGCTTCACCGCCTGTGAAGTGACTCCCCTGCAGGTGGGGAGCCTGAGGTTCGAACCAGGATCTTTAACGCAGGTCTTTGCGCTTCGCACCACCTGCACTTAGCCCCCTGCGCTACCAGCCGACTCCCAACACAAGATGTTTTTATTCGGCAAATTTAATGTCAACACCTGAGAGAGGAGAATGGGGCAGAAGCTGACCTAATATTGTCACAGTCTTTGTAAGTAGATTGAAGTGTATACCATAAAATCATAAAATTGGTCACTCTGAAAATGTGAACTACTTCAGCTAACTGAGCATAAGATTAACTGAAATCTTGCCTGCATTATATGAGTCACGTGTTAGATTGGGGAGCCATGTTTTAGCTAAGTAAGCCCACCTCGATTAAAGCAGGACCTAACAGTGTTTAGCAGAGATAATAGCAAAGACCTTTCTACTGAATCAGGCCAGCTGAGTGAAAACTTCTGGATATATTTACCTCCTCAGAGATGTGACTCACCACTAAAAACAAAAGGTTCTTGTAAGTGTTGAGAACAGTTCTAAGGGGTAGAAGTAGCATAATTGTTATGTGAAAAGACTTTTATGCCTGAGGCACCAGAGTTCCATATTCAACCCACCCCCACCAAAAGCCAGGAATGAGCAATGCTCTTAGACAGAGAGACAGAGAGACAGAGAGACAGAGAGAGAGAAAGGGGATGGGTGGTGGCTCACCTGGCTGAGCGCACACGTTAGTGTTCAAGGACCCAGGCTCAAGCCTCTGGTTCCCACCTGTAGGGGGAAGCTGCTTACGTGGTGAAGCAGTGTTGCAGGTGCCGCTCCCCACCCCAATCCGTATCTCCCCTTCCCTGACGATTTCTCTGTCTCTATCCAAAATAAAACAAGTAAATAGAATATTTTTTAAAAAGAAAGGAGGAAGGAACATTTATTATTATTATCATCGTCATTTTAAAGTGTGCAAATTCTTTCTTTCATTTGTTCGCTTGAGAAAGTTGCTGCTAGTTGATCAACCAAGTTGTTTTTAAGAGCTTCACAGTATTTTAACAAGTCTATAAAGTAATAGATAATTAGTCCCTAGGGGGAAAAAGGGAGGAGAATGCCACCGCCCCCGCAAATCTGTTACTTGTCAGATGCCTGTGAAAGTGACTGCTCTAAATGCTATTAGTTAATCCTGAATTCTTCCCTTATTTATTCAGTCTGTTCACCCACTGTTCATACTTCAAAGCTCTGTACATTTGTGCTCTTGTCTTTATTGCGTCTTCAATCTTAGCCTCACAACCGATGTGATGTAGAGGAATTCCTACAGTAGAATATGGAAAAGTATGCAAATGTACAAAAAGGGGATTTCTATGGAAATTCCACTGTAGTAGTTATGAGTGCAAATCTGAGGGCAATGTTCAAAGGGAAATCAACAGCAGGTAAGTTAAAATAACAGGAAATCAGATGTGGTGAGGAAGCATAGCCCCATCTGTTAAGCTAGTATGCTCTCATTCAATGTGAATTCCAAGCCAGTATTCTGCCTCCACACTGCTCAGTTTGCTGAGATGAAATTTGAAGTGACAACTCCCATTTTCAAGTTGAATTGTGTATGCAGAGTAGCCACTCACATTCCTTAGATGCCAGACTCCTAGGTATACTTTTCAGCAGGCCACAGCCTCTCTCTTTCTGCTGCTGAGGACAGCAGACACAGCTAGTTAGTTAGTTGCTCTTTAGGGCAATCCGGCCACATTTCCTCACTAAACTAATCTGATCTCTGTGCACGTCTTGAAAAATAACACCAGCAGTACACTGTCCATGAAACACATCCTTCTTCACTGTACTGAGCAAGGAAAAGAAGAAAAAGTAAAGGGGGATGGGTGGAGGAGAAGAATTTAGCTTCTGGGATTATCAATTAGAATTATCAATATAGTTTTTTTAATTCCCTTGAACTCTAGGGTGTGATACAAGTTAAAGAAGCACCAAAAATATATCAAATTAGGTAGGTATTCTATATGGACAGCTTTCCTATAAATAAGCGCAAATTTTCCTTTAAGAGTTGCATAATATACATTTCTCACTTTGCTGTAAGTCTTTATCTTGCTGGGATGTAAAGCTGAGTTGTCATAGAGATGTCAAAAGAAAAGGGTCAACTGGAGGCTCTGAGCAGAATTCATAACTGCAAAGGGAAATTGACTAATCTTAGAAATTTGCTTTTCCTTCCTTGTCCTCGGCTTGATCCAACTGGAGGAAGCTGACTGGTATTTCATGATTTTCCTTTACAATAAGCTGGAAGCAAGCTGCAAAGGAAACTGGTCAGGTTGGAGCCGAAAGGAAACTGCCTAGCACCTTTGTCAGTTTCCTGTTGCATCTGACTGATTGCAGAAAGGATGTGATGTTAGAATCCTTGGCCTTAGACTCGTAGATGCTGCTGATAAGTGCCTTCCATTCAGTGGCTAGTGAGTCATTTTTCTGCCTACTTAATCTAAATACAATCTTAAAGACCACCCCTTAACTATCCAGACCTTTAAAATGCTTATGCTGTATAATATATATATATTTGAAATGATCTCCCAAGCTCGAGAAATACTCAGGATCTGTTTGCAGGGAAATTAGCTCTTTCAAATTTTTGGTCATAGACATTTCTATGAGGTGTGTGAGGCAAGAAATGTCTTCTGATTTAATCAGGGATGAGAAGGTGTTGGCAGTATTTCACTACAGACTGTAACTCAAATATTATATTTGAAAAGATGTAATTTACTTATTTTATAGGTGACTAGAGTTTCACATGAGAGAGAGAGAGAGAGAGAGAAGTCAGAGCAGCACTATGCTACCTGCTCGTGCTGGGGATGAACTGTAAGCCTCAGGTCTGCAATTCCTGTCATTGAGGGACTTCTCCCGTAGCCCAGATATTCTTACTGGGGCACAGGGACTGCACTATTCCAAAATCTCCCTGACTTCCCTTCAACTAGGGGATAAAATTCTAGTTCCTTGACAAATAATTTGAAAGCCTAATGCAACAGAGTCCCTAACTACAGTTACACACTTGTCTCAAATCACCCAACTATTATTCTGTTTTTAATTTATTGTTTAAACCAGTCCACACATGGTGTCCCAAGTTTCAGAGCTTGGGCTTAAGGCAGGCTTTTATCTAGAATGACCTCACCCCTTTTCTTCCGCCCAAGTGTTGTCCATAGCTCAGGTCCAGTTCAAGCCTGTCGTTTTTCTCTCTAGTGTTTCCAGGCTACTCCAGGTACAGAGACATTGCATAGACTATGGAGTATTTATTGTGTCTCCTTCCTTGGCCTTTGCTCACTTCACTAAAGCAATGCATTTTGTACTTGTTTGACTCACACCCGTTTCTCTCCATTCTTTTTGTTTGTTTGTTTTGTTTTGTTACCAGAGCACTGCTCAGCTCTGGCTGATGGTGGTACAGGGGACTGAACCTGGGATTTGGGAGCCTCAGGCAGGAGAGTCTTTTTGCAGAACCATGATGCTGCTACCCTGCCCTTCTCTTTATTCTTACTTCCCCCAGGTGGCAGGCCTGTCTGAATGGCCGCTGTGGAAGCACTTAACTCAGGCTCTGTTTTCTAGAGAGTCTCCACATTTCAAGTGCTGAATCCTGTGCATAGTGTTAGGGAGAAGCTAGTGTTCCTTAGATACAACTGGTCTTCTTATATTGGATCTGTCCAATATTGGAGCAGTCACATGGTTCAGAAAAGTAAAGCCAGGGCCTGGGAGGTGATTGGAACAACAGAGTGCTCAACCTTGCATGCATGAGGTCCTGGGTTCGATCCCTGGCACCATCTGAGAGTACCAAAACCAAACAAACAGAACTTCCACAGATGGTGAATTGGTGCTTGGTACTCTCTCATTAAATAATTAAACTGAACTTAAAAATTGGGTCAGGGAGGTGACTCAGTGACAGAGCACATATATGAGAAACTGAGTTTGACCTCTGGCATTTCATTAAAAAAAAAAAAGAAGATAAAACCATAAAAGAGTCAGCTGTGAAAACTCCTCTCCCACACACAAGCGCACTGCGCCTCATACCTTCTGCATCTTGTTCTCACCGAATGATATGTCTCAGAAACTGTCTCCGTCAGCACACTAGAACTTCTGCACCATTTTCACTGCGTGACAGTGCGACATGTGGACGTACCAGCATTTATTGATTCATTCTGCTACTGAGGGAAGTAGGCTTCTTACTCTAATGCTTCTACAAATAAAGCAGAAATAAACACCATTGTGTAGAAGCGTTTTGGAACATATACCTGCAGATTCACAAGCTAAATTTCTAGAAATGATACACATAGGTCAAAGAGTGTGTCTGCTTAAGTACACCAGTTACTGCATGTCCTCAGTAACAGTGTGTTAGCAGAAATTCAGCTTAGTGAAAACATGGATCTTGCCGTATATCTAATCTTCTCTTATTATGAGTGAGGTTAAATATACTTTCAGATGTGCAAGAACCATTTGTTTTCCCTTTGCTGTGAACTGCTTGTTTCTGAAGAAACCTTCACCAAGGGAACAATCTTCCAAGGCTCTATTTTTAAAACCCTGTGCACCATGACTCAAAGCAAATTAAATCGAGGACTTTATAGCAGCTCTCCCTGTCACTGCTTTGGGTCCTGCAGTTTGTATCATCTCCAAATTGCAAAGTCTGGTCTCCTCACTCACCAGGCTCACAGTCTTGCAGCAAAGGAAGGCAGTGGGGAGAAGGGAGCAAACTGGGTGACAGGAGAGCCTGAGTCTTGATGGCAAAGCCTGAAGGGGCAGGCCACAGGCTGGTGAAGGCGGGTCCTGGTCACAGAGGCTTGGTCATAAGGCCAGGTGCACTGAAGATGGCTGCCTAAGCAGAGTGCTCCAAGGTCTAAGCTTAACTCTAACCAGCCCGGATAGGCAGGGACAGAGACATTACAAACATTAGAGTAAAGCTAGTCATGGATAGGATAGAAGTGAGGCCTAGAAAGGTGTGAGGTCATTTTTCCCCTTTATTGGGGGGGGGGGATTAATAGTTTACAGTCAATCGTAAAATATAGCAGTTGGTACATGTGTAATATTCCTCAGTTCTCCACATAACAACTCAGCCCCCACTAGGTCCTCTGCCATCCTGTTCCAGGACCTGACCCCTCCCTCCTACCCCAGAGTCTTTCACTTGGGTGCAACACACCAACTCCAGTCCAAGTTCTGCTTAGTGTTTTCCCTTCTGTTCTTATTTCTCAACTTCTGTCTATGAGTGAGATCATCCCATCTTCATCCTCTGCTTTCTGGCTGATCTCACTTAACATGATTCCTTCAAGCTCCATCCAAGATGAGGTGAAGTAAGTGAAGTCACCATTTTAACAGCTGAGTAGTATTCCATTGTGTATCTAGACCACAACTTGCTCAGCCACTCATCTGTTGATGGACACCTGGGTTGCTTCCAGATTTGGGCTGTTAAAAATTATGCTGCTATGAACATAGATATATATGTATCTTTTTGGATGGGTGTGTCCGGCTCCTTAGGATCTATCCCCAGGAAAAGGAATTGCAGGGTTATAGGGCAGATCTACTGCTAGCCTTCTGAGGGTTCTCCAGACTGCTCTCCACAGGACTTTTATCCATTGACTTTCCCACTAGCAGTGCAGGAGGGCTCCTTTGCCCCCCACGATGAGGTAATTTTTTTAAAAAAGTCCTTTTATAGATCTCTGCCTGACTTTACTCATCTGTCTGTCTGCAGCATATACATGTATATCTATGTAAGGGGAGGAGACCCTTTCATGAAAATTCAGATATGATTCTATGAATTCTCTAATGAGGAACTTTTGTCGGATGACATAGAGCATGAGGACCTGGGTTCAAGTCCCCATCACCACATGGGAGCCACAGGCAGGGCAGCTGGGGAAGCTGCATGCAAAGCGGAGTGTCTCAGCAGTGTCTCTTCTTTTTTTTCTACCTCTGTCTCTGTCAGAAATGGAGAGGAAAACAGTTCACTGGGGCAGTGGAACCAAGCATGTGTAAGTTCCCAGTGGCAAAAAAGGAAAAAGTATATCTGTTCAGCATAGTCCCTCTCCTCAGAAGGAAAGTAATAAGAAAAGGGGTAGAGGCCTAGTAGGTCGAAGATCCTTTTTTGTGGATGATGATTCATCCAGGGTGATGAGGGGAGGGGAGTAGTCCACAGTGAAGGAGTATGAGAGACAGGTAGAATGAAATGACATCACCCTTTAATCAAATACTTGTCTTTCTTGGCATTCTTTTCCACTGGACTCAGATTTTTCTTAGAAATTTTATTTGGCATCAATAAAAATTCCTAGAATTTATGGATCAACTTGCCAATGCCCGTGTCCAGCAGAGAAGCAATTACAGAACCCAGAATTCCCACCTACTGTACCCCCCCAAAAAAGAAAAATTTGGTCCACACTCCCAGCGGGGGGGGGAATGTTAGAGGGAGATGCCCAGAGGGCTCTGCATTCCAGCTCCACCAGGACCCAGAGAGAGAAGAGGAAAAATGGAGGGTCATTCAGAAATAGTAATAGGTGTAGGTGTGACTTAGAAAGGAAGAGGAGGCAGGACCATAGGAAAAAATGGGCAAATATAGACAGTTTTAGAAATAATAGTTAACACGTATCTTCAGCCTTGGGAAAGCCAGTCTACCATCCAATGGAGGGAATACAGAACTCTGGTGATAGGAACGGTGAGGAAGTAGACCCTATTATCTTATAATTTTGTAATCAACATTAAGTCACCAATAAAATGAAAAAATAATACATAAAAATTTCTAGCATTATCATGGCTTGGGGTAATCTCTAAACAGGCTATTTTAGAGAAAATAGAGAGAGGAATTGGCAGGGTGAAAGAGAAAAGGCTTCTACTGATGAAGAGACCTTTTCTTTCTCCCAAGTAAGAAATAAAACCAACGCCATGAAGATGAACAGGTCTGTTTGTAAGGACAAGCAGCTCAGTGCTGGGGTGGAATAGAGCAAAAATTTCTACATGGAGTAAGAAAATGTACACCTCCTTTGTATTTATGATAATTAGAACCATTAGAGTAAAAACAATAGGAGGATAGATGTAAAAAGAGGTCAGTGGAGTGAAATTAGCTATATTACAGAATTCTAATTATACCCATTTTCCAAACGCCCAATAGATCGTACTAATGAGCACTTCAAAGCTGTAACCATTTAAAAATCTGCTTGGTTTTAACAAGAAAAAAATGCATGATAATTATTTTTTTCAAAGAGATGTTGCCAAGGTGTTTCCGTGCCAAAACACTGAGTGAAATTTTCATGTGAAATGAGCCCCGGAAAAGAGATAATAAGAGAGGGGCTTACAAAAGCTCTGTCATCCTCTGACACACTGGCACCATCTTCTCTTCTTCCAGCCCCCTCTAACTGGTCTCCTCTAGTCCTTGCTGTTTATCACCACCCCTTAAAAATCTAACAATTTCAGCCTCCAGGAATTAAGAACAAAAGCACCAGATTCCCCAATCTTGTTTTTTTAATCTTTCTTTATTGGAAAGAAACAGCCAGAAATCGAGAGGGTAGAGGGAGAGGGACACCTGCAGCTCTGCAGCACCACTCGCAAAACTGTCCCCTTGCAGGTGGGGACCAGGGGCTTGAATCTGGGTCCTTGCACATTGTCACATGTGAGCTCAACCGGGTGTGCCACCACCTGGCCCCTCCAATCTTTACATATTAGGTTTAAGTGATCACCACCTCACTAATATCCCAGAGTATCAATCAGTCTTCTCTGCAGGTCTATGCAGTGACCATGAGCAGGCATTTCTTTTGTATTGACTACTACCTACATCTACAGATGTGGCCAAGAACTCACTGGAGTATGGGACTAGTAGGGGAGTTAGGAAGGCGAATGCATTGAGACTGGCCTTCCAAGAGCTGTTGAAGAAAGATTACATTGGACGGGCAGACAAGATTCTGTACGTGAAAGGCCAACCTCAATGCCAGCTCCATATTTGATGCTCTCACCTTCTCGCCCCTGTATTTGCAGTTGCTCTCTTAACGTGTGTGTTGTGTAAGGCAGATTTCTGCCAGTCACCTGCCCAGTATTCACTTCACCCTCCTCAAGCCCCACCCATGAGAGTCATTCTTTGTTTCTTCTCAGTGATTGTTTGACAATGATCGGCTTCTGAAAGAAAATCTTTGGAACTGCTTTTAGGAAAAGTTCTGTCCTCCCTGAGACACACAGAAAGAAGTAGTGTCTCCCTGCTGTGTCATCTTACAATCATGGGGTATTCTGAGAACAAAGAAAACCCAACAATGGATAGAAAAAGACAAAGAGAAAGAAAGAAACAAAGAGAGAGAAAGAAAGGAAGGAAAAGGAAGAAAGGAACCTGATTTTGACTCATTTTCATTTTTGACTTATCAAAATATTTAATCATGAACATGCCTACCATAGGGCTTCTTGGAGTGAAAGTGTTCCAGTTTATACTCATTTTGAGTTAATTTTACACATTAAAATTTTTATTATCCTTATTTATTTATTGGATAGAGACAGCCAGAAATTGAGAAGAGGAGGGAAGTTAGAGAAGGAGAGAGACAGAGAGACACCTGCAGACCTGCTTCACCACTCACAAAGCTTCCCCCCTGCAGGTGGGACCAGGGGCTCGAACCTGGGTCCTTGTGCAGTATAGCATGTGCACTCAACCAGGTGTGCCACCACCCAGCCCCAATTTTACACATTTTTTAAATGAAAAATATATCAACCTACACTTTGGCTTCTCCCATCTAAGACTCCAACCTGTCTAGCCTGCTGCCATTACAAGGAAGCAATCTCCTAACTTCTGTAGCCTGTAGCCTTCCTTCAGTACTGGGACTCTCAAATCCACTTTCTTCAAGTCTCAGAGAACCACTCCAGAAGTCTATCACTCTGCTATGGAGAGCAGTTCATTTCCCTTTCTTCCAATATCTAGCCTCCAAGGCCTCCTTCCCACCATCTCATTATCAAAAGACCTACTTCATGGGTTTTCATAAAGACTTCTATAAGAATTCTTAACAGCCAAGAGAATAGATGTTAAAGAACAGGAGTTTCACTACCTGAGTTTGAATCTCAGTTCCATTTCTTGTGAAATGAGTAATATTTGACAAGTATTTTAACTTTTCTTTCTTTTTATTTTTTAATGTTTACTTTGATTTTTCTAAGTCTTGGCTTTTTCTGCCACAAGGGAATAATTATCATAGGGGAGTTAGGAGACTAAATGGCATCGCCACACACTGCCTTTAGAACACTTGACTCAAATACTTAGTAGGAAGCCATCTTTTCTTTCTTTCTTTCTTTCTTTCTTTCTTTCTTTCTTTCTTTCTTTCTTTCTTTCTTTTTTGTATTTTGAATCCTCTGTTCAAGATTCAAAGTCTTAAAAGCAAACATCTCATTGCCCTAGCTTGAATCATTCCTATCTCTTGATTTGATAACCAAGTATCTTGATTAACCAGGCAGTCTCTCAATATTTTTCCAGAGTAAACATAGTGTTGTCACCAGAGGGGTCAAAAAGAGTGCAGCGAAAACAGACAAACCTAACTACATTGGCTACTCTATGTCCTTTCTTTTTATTTTTTGCTGCCAGATAATCATGGGAACTTTGTGTCTAAATGACTCTACGTCTCCAAGAGGAATCTATTAAAAAATTATTGGGGGCCAGGCAGTAGCATGTTGATAAAGCACATATTAAAATGTGCAGGGACCTGTGCTCAAGCCCCCAGTCCCCACCTGTAGAGGGGAAGCTTCACAAGTGGTGAGGCAGTGCTGCAGGTGTCTCTCTTACTGACTCCCCATCTCCCCATTCCCATTCAATGTCTTTCTGTCTCTATCCAAAGTAAATAAATTAATAAGTGTGTGTGTGTGTGTGTGTGTGTGTGTGTGTGTGTGTGTGTGTGTGTGAGAGAGAGAGAGAGAGAGGGGGGGGGGGAGGGAGTGAGAGAGGGAGGGAGAGAGAGAACACACCAAAGCATCACTCTGGCACATGGGATGCTGGAGGTTGCACTCAGGATCTCACACCTGAGAGACTCTATTCACTGAGTCACCTCCCAGGTCCTGGGCTCGATCACCCTCTCACCCCCAATTTTCTAGGTGGAGAGTAAGAAAAACAGAGAAAGAAGAGGCGCCATAGCATTGCTCCACTGCTTGTGGAGTCCCCCTTTGCACAATAATGCCACGTTGTGACTAGGAACGCAAGCCTGAGTCCTCACACATGGAGAAATAGTTAAAGAGAGGTCAGGCGAAACGTGGACAAGGGGACACCATTGCCTTCTATGGGAAGGGATATGAAGACGTATCACTGGACGAGGGCCGACCGCAAGAGCCCACTGCCTCTGTACTCCCTGCTTACTCTCTGTGCTGTGCACCAAAGGAGTCACGCCAACTAACTTAGAGACCTGCGCCTCTAGATGGAAGCACCCCAGAGAACAAAGGCTGGGGACTGGGGTTCTTGTGGGGATACCTGACACCAAGCCTGTCGGCACTAATAAAGTTGCTCCTGTTCCAGACTTTTGAGTCTCTGGTCTCCTGCTGCTTCAGAGGCGCAGTGCGCACCCTTCTGTGTGAGCTGTCTTCTGGCCGCTCAGTCTTCTTTACATCATGTTTATAGGACAAGAATTATGTATTACCCATCACACATAAATAAGCAGATGCTTTGAATTTACTCTTCCTTTACATCCATTCCTGTCTCCAAGGACATCCTAGGTACCAGCCACCTTATGAGTACGGCCACCATAACCCAATAGTCTGCTCTTGCTTCATTCTTTTCTGAGAAATCGCAGCACGAGTCAGCTTCCTCAAGCTTCACTGGGCCTCATGCCTTTTCAACTGTGCTTCAGCTTGCTGTCCAGAAACGAAGTGCGGTTTGGCTGACACACATTGGGTGCTTCTTAATTGCACAGCATTGACCCTCTTCATCTTACTGGTGAGGAGGATGCTCCCTTCTTCCTGTGGCCTCATGTACACACTCTTTCATGTCCATGCAGGCACTGCACCTGTGTAGCACTGGCAGGTACACAGGAAGGGGAGCAGTGGTGTGCTGGGCCCGGGTTTAAGCAAACAGTACAGAGGAAGAGGACAGGAGAGTCTAGGACCTACTTTTAAGAGACTTCAACACTCAGCATGGCACACACAACAGGTGAACCTGAAAGAAAGCCAGGATATAAAAGTCAGGAGGATAGGACAAAACACAGGGAGGGGAGATGGTTCTGAAAGCTAAAGGTAGAGTCTCTCAAAATGTAGTGTGCAGAGTCAGTGAGTACCCGCCATGTGAAGAGTCTGTGAGTACCCACCATGTGCTGGGTCTGTGTGAGTACCCACCATGTGCTGGGCCTGTGTGAGTACCCACCATGTGCTGGGCCTGTGTGAGTACCCACCATGTGCTGGTTCTGTGTGAGTACCCACCATGTGCTGGGTCTGTGTGAGTACCCATCATGTGCTGAGTCTGTGTGAGTACCCACCATGTGCTGGGTCTGTGTGAGTACCCACCATGTGCAGAGTCTGTGTGAGTACCCATCATGTGCTGGGTCTGTGTGAGTACCCATCATGTGCTGGGTCTGTGTGAGTACCCATCATGTGCTGAGTCTGTGTGAGTACCCACCATGTGCTGGGTCTGTGTGAGTACCCACCATGTGCTGGGTCTGTGTGAGTACCCACCATGTGCTGGGTCTGTGTGAGTACCCACCATGTGCTGGTTCTGTGTGAGTACCCACCATGTGCTGGGTCTGTGTGAGTACCCACCATGTGCTGGTTCTGTGTGAGTACCCACCATGTGCTGGGTCTGTGTGAGTACCCACCATGTGCTGGGTCTGTGTGAGTACCCACCATGTGCTGGTTCTGTGTGAGTACCCACCATGTGCAGAGTCTGTGTGAGTACCCATCATGTGCTGGGTCTGTGTGAGTACCCACCATGTGCTGGGTCTGTGTGAGTACCCACCATGTGCTGGGTCTGTGTGAGTACCCACCATGTGCTGGGTCTGTGTGAGTACCCATCATGTGCTGGGTCTGTGTGAGTACCCACCATGTGCTGGGTCTGTGTGAGTACCCACCATATGCTGGGTCTGTGTGAGTACCCATCATGTGCTGAGTCTGTGAGTACCCACCGTGTGCTGGGTCTGTGTGAGTACCCACCATGTGCTGGGTCTGTGTGAGTACCCACCATGTGCTGGGTCTGTGTGAGTACCCACCATGTGCTGGGTCTGTGTGAGTACCCACCATGTGCTGGGTCTGTGTGAGTACCCACCATGTGCTGGGTCTGTGTGAGTACCCACCATGTGCTGGGTCTGTGTGAGTACCCACCATGTGCTGGGTCTGTGTGAGTACCCACCATGTGCTGGGTCTGTATGAGTACCCACCATGTGCTGGGTCTGTTTGAGGACCCACCATGTGCTGGTTCTGTGTGAGTACCCACCATGTGCTGGGTCTGTGTGAGGACCCACCATGTGCTGGGTCTGTGTGAGTACCCACCATGTGCTGGGTCTGTGTGAGTACCCACCATGTGCTGGGTCTGTTTGAGGACCCACCATGTGCTGGTTCTGTGTGAGTACCCACCATGTGCTGGGTCTGTGTGAGGACCCACCATGTGCTGGGTCTGTGTGAGTACCCACCATGTGCTGGGTCTGTGTGAGTACCACCATGTGCTGGGTCTGTGTGAGTACCCACCATGTGCTGGGTCTGTGTGAGTACCCACCATGTGCTGGGTCTGTGTGAGTACCACCATGTGCTGGGTCTGTGTGAGTACCCACCATGTGCTGGTTCTGTGTGAGTACCCACCATGTGCAGAGTCTGTGAGTACCCACCATGTGCTGGTTCTGTGTGAGTACCCACCATGTGCAGAGTCTGTGTGAGTACCCACCATATGCTGGGTCTGTGTGAGTACCCACCATGTGCTGGGTCTGTGTGAGTACCCACCATGTGCTGGGTCTGTGTGAGTACCCACCATGTGCTGGGTCTGTTTGAGGACCCACCATGTGCTGGTTCTGTGTGAGTACCCACCATGTGCTGGGTCTGTGTGAGGACCCACCATGTGCTGGGTCTGTGTGAGTACCCACCATGTGCTGGTTCTGTGTGAGTACCCACCATGTGCTGGTTCTGTGTGAGTACCCACCATGTGCAGAGTCTGTGTGAGTACCCATCATGTGCTGGGTCTGTGTGAGTACCCACCATGTGCTGGGTCTGTGTGAGTACCCACCATATGCTGGGTCTGTGTGAGTACCCATCATGTGCTGAGTCTGTGAGTACCCACCGTGTGCTGGGTCTGTGTGAGTACCCACCATGTGCTGGGTCTGTGTGAGTACCCACCATGTGCTGGGTCTGTGTGAGTACCCACCATGTGCTGGGTCTGTGTGAGTACCCACCATGTGCTGGGTCTGTGTGAGTACTCACCATGTGCTGGGTCTGTGTGAGTACCCACCATGTGCTGGGTCTGTGTGAGTACCCACCATGTGCTGGGTCTGTGTGAGTACCCACCATGTGCTGGGTCTGTGTGAGGACCCACCATGTGCTGGGTCTGTGTGAGTACCCACCATGTGCTGGGTCTGTGTGAGTACCCACCATGTGCTGGGTCTGTTTGAGGACCCACCATGTGCTGGTTCTGTGTGAGTACCCACCATGTGCTGGGTCTGTGTGAGGACCCACCATGTGCTGGGTCTGTGTGAGTACCCACCATGTGCTGGGTCTGTGTGAGTACCCACCATGTGCTGGGTCTGTGTGAGTACCCACCATGTGCTGGGTCTGTGTGAGTACCACCATGTGCTGGGTCTGTGTGAGTACCCACCATGTGCTGGGTCTGTGTGAGTACCCACCATGTGCTGGGTCTGTGTGAGTACCACCATGTGCTGGGTCTGTGTGAGTACCCACCATGTGCTGGTTCTGTGTGAGTACCCACCATGTGCAGAGTCTGTGAGTACCCACCATGTGCTGGTTCTGTGTGAGTACCCACCATGTGCAGAGTCTGTGTGAGTACCCACCATATGCTGGGTCTGTGTGAGTACCCACCATGTGCTGGGTCTGTGTGAGTACCCACCATGTGCTGGGTCTGTGTGAGTATCCACCATATGGTGTGTCTGTGTCCATACCCCACGGAAGATTTTTCATCCTTAGAAAGTGGACAGTTCACACGCTGAAGCATGAATGCATGTTGAGGGCATACTGTTAAATGAGATTAATCTCTGTGAGAGGATAAATGGTCTAAGATAGAAACTGGATGGTAGCCTAGTTCTGGGGCCAGAAGTGGAGCCTGGGGAGTCATGGCTGAAGGGCTCTAGAGTTTCCTCTTACAAAGTAAACAGTGCTGTGAAGGAAGGGTGATGACCACAGAGCTGCAGAGTGAAGATACTTACCGCCCTGAGCTGTATAAGTAAGAGCGTTATGTGTATTTGAGCACATTTTTTTTTTCCCTCAAGAGTCAGATGTTGCTAAAAGGTCTGGCACAGGACAGACTGAAATATCGCCGGCATTTAGTGTCATGGAGACTGCTTCTTCCTGGCACTGGTTCCAAAGCTCCTGCCCTGATTCTGGATGATTTCTGTGTCCACTTGCAAACATGCACATAGATTGTTCTGGCTCCCTCACTGCTGACTCGCAGTCAAAGTGAGTCAGGACAGAGTCAGGCTCATCCCTCAGCCTCTCCTAGCCTCACTGGCGTGCTTCCTGCTCCCTGTGTACTCACTGCCTCCCACACAGTTTTCACAGGACTTAAGAGTCCTGCTTCTCAAGTGGAGGGCTTCTGCCTCCTCTCTGCCAACATGGCCGTTCTCCTGCCTCCAAGCAGTGACTTAACAGGTCTCTCCTCAAAGATAAGGGGAGGAGAGAGGAGGTGCAAGGGTGGAGGGATCCTGAGGGAGAGCTGTGTGAGAATTACAGATAAAAGATGAATCTTTGACTGGGGGGTCTGGGGCAGAGTGTCCTCAGTGCACTCACACTTTCCTGGGCACAGGGACACAGGCAGGCAGATTCAAGCCCCTCTCGCCACAGAGGAGCAGCCTCATGTTGGTGGAACAGTGCTGTGGCCTGCCTTCTCTCACTCTCTACCTCTCTCTCCCTGTCTCTGTCTCCCACACTGTATAACATTTTTGTTTGCTTCGTCATATTGTTATTTTATTTTTCCTATATTTGACATGACAGAGAGAAATTGAGAGGGGAGTGGGAGATTGAGAGGAAGAGAGACACCTGCAGCTCTGCTTCCCGGCTCATGAAGCTTCCCCCTGCAGGTGAGGCCTAGGGGCTTGGACCCAGGTCCTTATAAATGGTAACGTGTGTGCTCAACCAAATGCACCACCATCCAGACCCCAGAATTTCCTTTTGCAAGAGTCCACTTCCTAGGTAGTGTGACAGTTGCTGGAGATAGGAAGGGTCCTTATCTTCTAACACTTCATAGTCCAAAGAAGAGAGAAGTGGTCCTCTCCTGGACCCTCACTCTGAAAGCTTTTGTCTTGAGGTTAAATGTAAATGACCAAGGGGAAAGAACATTTGTAGAAAACTTTATGACTGAGACTAGAAGAGAACTCACTGGGAGGGACATGTCCGTTGCGTACACATAGTCCAGGTTTGAGTCCTGGCACCGCATGGGAGTGCTACAGCACTGGAGGAAGCTCTGGTGCTACCGTGTCCGTCAACCCCCATCTCTATCTCTCTGTCTGAAATTAAAAGGTCAAAAAAGTTTCCCAGGGAGTAATAAAATCGTTCATAAGTGACAACCAGATCCACAAAATAATAATATTAATAGTAAATATTTTCAATGATTTTTGTAGATAATATAGTAAATTTAGTAGGACCTCCTCCCTGCTGTTAATACATTCAGAATATTAAGATTTGCCACCTGAAGCTTGTTAATCTGCCTACAGAATAACTTCTCCCACAGAACCTTCTTAGCTGGCCTACACACATTGTCTGTTCCAGTGAGACTGAATTACTTTATCTTCTCATTTCTAGGGTACAACCAATGACCGTAAGACACACTGTTAGTCAAATAGCATCTTAGAGCAGAAGGGATGCAGCCATGGTGCCTCAGGCAGTGGGTACCAGACACACACCGATCATGCCAACTTGGAAATGTCCAACAGGAGGCAGAAGCAGGGGTGCAGCATACATCTCGAGCTCAAAGCATAGTTTCTGCTGCTCTCAGAGACGCTTTCTGGCCCTCGGACTCTGAGAATTTACTTGTGCTTTTCCTTCTGTTGGGACCATCTTTCTCTTTTCCCTACATGGACAAGCTATGCATTTTTAAAAAATAAAGGTAGACTATTTGTTCACTTATAAATTTATGGGTGCAGATGGGACCAGAGCGTCACTCTGGCGTTTCTCTTGACAGGGCTCAAACCCAAGGCCTCATGCTTGAGGGTCTAAAATTGTATCTGCAGCAGCTCCTCCCGGGCCACGCAGCTTAAGCAGTTTTGAAAACCCTGTCTTTGGGCCGGGTGGTGCTGCACCCCGCTGAGTGTACGTGCTACAGTTCTCAAGGACTCAGGTTCAAGCCTCTTGTCCCCCAGCATGTGGTCTCTTTCTCTCTTTCCTATCTCCTCCCCTTCTCTCTTGATTTCTCTCTGTATCCAGTTAACAATAAAGTAAAATAAATTTAAAAAAAGAGTAATCCAGCCCTTTTATGGAACCTGTCCTAATCCTACCAACTAAATGTATTTTTATTTATTTATTTATTTATTTTTGCTATTTTGTGAGTTAATAAACAGATACGTGTTGAATGACTGCTTCACGGCAGTCACTGATCTAGGCACTAGGGATGAAATGGTAGAGAAGACTGACAAACACAGTCCTGCTGTCTCAGAGCTAGTATTCTACATGTAGAAGTAGGTAGACAGCCAATAAATAGCCAGTACATGGGATAATTGGGAATTATCGTGATGATGTGAAGAGAAGCAGCAACAACAGACACAGAGTAGGGCTAAGGAATTGCAAAGGCAAGTCTTTAAAGAAGGTGTCTTGGAGGAGATTAAAACACAAGCAGAAGCCTAGAGGGGGGAAAGAAGCCAGAACAGGGAGAAGAACATTCCAGGCACAGGAAACAGCATGAGTGAAAGTCATGGGGGCTGGGCAGTGGTGCACCCGGTTAAATGCACATAGCATTAAAAGCAAGGACCCAGGTTTGAGCCCCGGCTCCCCACCTGCAGTGGGGTTGCTTCACAAGCAGGGAAGCAAGTCTGCAGGTGTCTATCTTTCTCTCCCCTTCTCTATTTTCCTCTCTCCTCTCAATTTTTCTCTGTCCTATGCAATGAAATGGAAAAAAAAAAGAGAGAAAAGGAAGGGGAAGGGACAGGGACAGGGACAGGGACAGGGACAGGGACAAGGAAGGGACGGGAAGGGAAGGGGAAGGGAAGGGAAGGGAAGGGAAGGGAAGGGGGAAGGGAAGGGAAGGGAAGGGAAGGGAAGGGGGAAGGGAAGGGAAGGGAAGGGAAGGGGGAAGGGAAGGGAAGGGAAGGGGAAGGGAAGGAAAGGGGAAGGGAAGGGAAGGAAAGGGGAAGGGAAGGGAAGGGGAGGGGAGGGGAAGGGAAGGGGGAAGGGAAGGGAAGGGAAGGGAAGGGGAAGGGAAGGGAAGGGGAAGGGAAGGGGAAGGGAAGGGGAAGGGAAGGGGAAGGGAAGGGGAAGGGAAGGGGAAGGGAAGGGGAAGGGGAAGGGAAGGGGAAGGGAAGGGGAAGGGAAGGGAAGGGGAAGGGAAGGGGAAGGGAAGGGGAAGGGAAGGGAAGGGAAGGGAAGGGAAGGGGAAGGGAAGGGGAAGGGAAGGGGAAGGGAAGGGGAAGGGAAGGGGAAGGGAAGGGGAAGGGAAGGGGAAGGGAAGGGGAAGGGGAAGGGAAGGGGAAGGGAAGGGGAAGGGAAGGGGAAGGGAAGGGGAAGGGAAGGGGAAGGGAAGGGGAAGGGAAGGGGAAGGGAAGGGGAAGGGAAGGGGAAGGGAAGGGGAAGGGAAGGGGAAGGGAAGGGGAAGGGAAGGGGAAGGGAAGGGGAAGGGAAGGGGAAGGGAAGGGGAAGGGAAGGGGAAGGGAAGGGGAAGGGAAGGGGAAGGGAAGGGGAAGGGAAGGGGAAGGGAAGGGGAAGGGAAGGGGAAGGGAAGGGGAAGGGAAGGGGAAGGGAAGGGGAAGGGAAGGGAAGGGAAGGGAAGGGAAGGGAAGGGAAGGGAAGGGAAGGGAAGGGAAGGGAAGGGAAGGGAAGGGAAGGGAAGAAAAAGACCACCAGAACCAGTGGATTTGTAGTGCTGGCACTGAACCCGAGATATAACCCTGGAGGTGAAAACAAACAAAAAAATTAAGCCAAAAGACTTAAGGTGGAGCTCTGCTTTACTGCTTTGGAGAGCAAGCTTCCTTCCTCCCTTCCTCCCTTCCTCCCTTCCTCCCTTCCTCCCTTCCTCCCTTCCTTCCTTCCTTCCTCCCTTCCTCCCTTCCTCCCTTCTTTTCTTTCTTTCTTTCTTTCTTTCTTTCTTTCTTTCTTTCTTTCTTTCTTTCTTTCTTTTCTTTTTTCCTTTATTTGGGGTGGGGCAATAGTTTACAGTCACCAGTAAAATATAGTAGTTTGCACATGTATAACATTTCTCAGTTTTCCACATAACAATTCAGCCCCCACTAGGTCCTCTGCCATCCTGTTCCAGGACCTGGACCCTCTCCCCACCCCAGAGTCCTTTACTTTGGTGTAGTACACCAACTCCAGTGCAAGTTCTGCTCTGTGTTTTCCTTCTGATCTTGTTTCTCAACTTCTGCCTGTGAGTGAGATCATCCCATATTCATCCTTCTGTTTATGGTTTAGGAGAGCAAACCCTTCTTTCCTTCAAACATATAGAACATTTTATATCTTCCACTGAGGTTCCTATTTGTTTTCTTGATCATAGTTCTTATTCTCTATTCCATACTTTATGAATAATAAATTCTTGGGCAAGGATTAATCTAATTCAACTACATTTACCTCTCATTTCCTAGGACAGTCAGTACATTGTCCAAAATAGATGTTTATTATTGTTGTTATTGCTCAGTTCTGGCTTACGGTGGCGCAGAGAATTAAACTTGGAACTTAAAAGCCTCAGGCATGAAAGGCTTTTGCATAAGATTTATGGTGTCTCCCCCACCTGTCAGTAACTTATACTTTAATTCTGTAAAGACTGAAAATTAGAACCATACTTACTTACTCTATTATATGGTTTTTTATTGAGCTGCATTGTATACTTTGTGTTCTTATTAAATACTGTTTTCATAGCCATATTAGATTCATTATAGTATTTGCTATAAAATATTTTTAAAATGTTATTCAGTGTATTATTCAAAACACTTTCAGTGTCCTTCTTTTGGAATTCAGTAATAGCGTATTTTTAACTTCTGAACTAGAAGTTGGTTACTTCCTCTCTCTGAGCCTACCTTTTATATAATTAATCATGTTTCATCTTTATGTTGTGGAACCTAGAAAGTTCAAAATCAATCTGACTACTTACTTTGAACAACCAAAACAATATGCTTATCTCTACAGCTGTTGTAATGTTTGTTTGTTTTCCCAGTTTCCGGCTTTTCTCTTTGTAATGATTTCTGTGAAGAGACCGTGTGCCCTGACACTCCCTCAAAGGAGCAGACAATAATCTGGAACTAATTTCAACCAGCCATCAAGACGTAGAAAAACAATAAATACAAGACATATGACCCCAGTGCCCAAAAGAACACACTGAGTAAATAGAAAAATCTTTTATAATGACCCTACTTGATTGACTCAATGCCTAGAAAACATGTGGGTCATACCATTCAATTGTCAGCTCTTAAAGGTTCCCAATATGTCACGAGAAATATCACTAAGTTCTATCTTTTTCTTCTTTTTGTCTCTCCAGGGTTTTCTCTGGGCTTGGTGCCGGCACTATAAATCTGCTGCTCCTGGAGGCCATTTTTCCATTTTTATTGGATAGGACAGAGAGAAATTGAGAGGGGATCTGCGGGGGGGTGGGGGGAGATAGACACCTACAGACTTGCTTCAACACTTGTGAAATGACCCTCCTGCAGGTGGGGAGCCAGGGACTTGAACCAGGATCTTTGTGCGGGTCCTTGTTCTTTGTCCTATGAGTGCTTAACCCACTGTGCTACTGTCTACCCCCTTGTAAGTCATATCTACACACACACACAATTATTATTATTAACCTGAATTCATTTGTCAACTAAAGCTCTATATGTTAGGTATATTAATAATATATTTTGACAGGCCTTGTGCTAAGTGCTTTACATGGGTCATCTTAATAGTCACAACTGTTGGGGTCACAATAGCATACCTAGTAAAATGAATACATTAATATTCACAAGGACCCAGGTTCAAGGCCCCAATCCCCTTCTGCAGGGGGAAAGTTTCTCCAGTAGTGAATTAGTGCTACAGGTGTCTCCTCTGTCTCTGCCAGAAAAAAGAAATCAAAAGAAAAAAAAAAACAAACTCCACCATAAGCAGCATATGAGTAATGTAGGCACTGAGCCCCAGTGATATTAATGGCAAAGGAAGAAAAGAAAAAAATCACAACGATCCTGAGATTTACACATGAAGAAACAGGCTACAGTAGTATCAAGCAGACAGCAAATGCTACATTCAACTCGGGCAGTCTGGCTTTCTCACTTGGGTCTATTATAATATCTGATCATGGGGAGTCGGGCGGTGGCGCAGCGGGTTAAGCGCACGTGGCGCAAAGCACAAGGACTGGCTTAAGGATCCCCGTTCGAGCCCCCAGCTCCCCACCTGCAGGGGAGTCGCTTTACAAGCGGTGAAGCAGGTCTGCAGGTGTCTGTCTTTCTCTCCCCCTTTCTGTCTTCCCCTCCTCGCTCCATTTCTCTCTGTCCTATCCAACAACAACAACATCAATAACTACAACAATTAAAAAAGGGCAACAAAAGGGAAAATAAACGAATAAATATATTTTTAAAAATTTATCATGAAGGGGAGTTGTAAATACCCCTTAAAATACAGGAAAGAAAAGAAAAAAATGTGTCTACATTTACATGTACATATGCACACTTATATTAAATTATAGAAAATGAGCTAAAAATAGAATACAGTACATGGTGTTGACCTCTCTCACACCATGACCTTGCTGGTTGTAATAAAATATACCAGAAGTTCCCTAATTCTCTATTTGATCTGGATAAGTAGAGCCTAAATGACAAGGTGTTTTGTATGCAGTTTTAATACACAATTAAATTTAGGGTATAAGAAATCACATCTTAAAATTCTATCAGATATGAGTCTGAATAAAAAATTACTCAGATTTTCATGTTTCAATTTTTGGCCAAGTGCACTGCAGTAAATTTTAAAGGCAGACTTCCCAACTGCACTGCAGTAAAGTTCCTTAGATAATATTTCCTATGCTTTAATTAGAGTGGTTCCCAATAGGGACCTGAGTTATGGGTTCCTGGCTTTCTCAGACACTCAGTTGAGATTACTGGGAGAGTTTTATATTGTTAACACTTAAATAACTGCATTCTCTGTCAGCCAAAATTGCTTTTGCATTTTTATAGAAACAATTTATAGAGAGAAGGGAATTATTGGAATACATTTCCAAGACAAATACTACCTTTTAGGGTGATATTCAAGGTTGTCATTTTTCTCATATGACAAGAGTTTACACCAGGACTGGTTAAGGAAACAGAGCTAACCCTATATTGAGAACTGGGAAACAATGCCAAGAGTACTCATTTCCCTTCACCAGTCCTACAGAGACAAGAAGATTCAGTGGGAGAACCTGTTTCAGCAACAAACAAAACCACAGAGGGAAGTTTTCCAGGGTGTTCAAGCTTATTTGGTGAGAGCAGTAGCTTTTCATTTGCAGGAAAAGCAGGTGTTTCCCCAGAATAAATAAATAAATAAATAAATAAATAAATAAATAAATAAATAAATAAAAGGGCCATCTTGCCAATTTATGGTTGGGAAAGAAGCAAAAGCTATATTACTAGAAAGAAATATACATATATACATACTCAGAAGAAAGACTATCGAAACATCTATACCATAGCTAATTCGCTTTGTCTGGTATTTATCTGGTAATGTTATTGAAGGGTTGGGGACAGTGAGAGGGTTGTTTGCAGTTGAAAGGGAGATTTAGCTCTTGTTTCTTTTTTTAAAATTTTTTTATTTATAAAAAGGAAACATCGACAAAACCATAGGATAAGAGGGGTACAACTTCGCACAATTCCTACCACCAGACCTCCATGTCCATCCCCTTCCCTGATAGCTTTCCTATTCTTTAAACCTCAAGGACATCTTTGATGAAACAAACCCAACTGCAAGGAAGACTAAAGCAGAAACAAACCTGGGGGACTACATCAAATTGAAAAGCTTCTGCACAGCCAAAGAAACTATCACACAAACAGAGAGACCCCTCACAGAATGGGAGAAGATCTTCACATGCCAGACATCAGACAAGAGACTAATCACCAAAATATATAAAGAGCTCAGCAAACTTAACACCAAAAAAGCAAATGACCCCATCCAAAAATGGGCAGAGGATATGAGCAAAATATTCACTTCAGAGGAGATCCAAAAGGCTAACAAACACAGAAAAAACTGCTCCAGGTCGCTGATTGTCAGAGAAATGCAAATAAAGACAACACTAAGATACTACCTCACTCCTATGAGAACGGCATACATCAAAAAGGACAGCAGCAACAAATGCTGGAGAGGCTGTGGGGACAGAGGAACCCTTCTGCACTGCTGGTGGGAATGTAAATTGGTCCAGCCTCTGTGGAGAGCAGTCTGGAGAACTCTCACAAGGCTAGACATGGACCTTCCATATGATCCAGTAATTCCTCTCCTGGGGATATACCCCAAGGACACGATAACCCCCAACCAAAAAGATCTGTGTACTCCTATGTTCATAGCAGCACAATTCCTAATAGTTCTTGTTTCTTTCATGTTGTTAGGGATTAATAGAAAGGGCACTACAGAGTGTTATCAATGTGTCCAGGGATCACAGGAACAAGTTTTATGGCCAAAGGCAGCAGGGAAAAATATGCATTCTAAAGATAAGAAAATGACAGCAGAAAAGGGTTGCCAAAGACGCAGGGGGTCAAAAGATGTGCGTGAGTCAGCCCCGCGAGGGCACGTGCTTGCTGAAGCAGGGCTTTGTCACACAGGTATTGCAGGGTGGCTCTACCCTTTGTCAGACTCTGTGCTGTTGATGGGCTGGGAGCTGAAGGGGTGGAGGAGGGAAGGAAGCAACCCATTTGTCGAAATACCTTCTGCAGCAGGCTTTCAACAAGTTGTTGGTTGTTACTTAGTGAGTCTTTCAAGCCCTCATTATTTTATCAGTCGGCTGGCATTCAGTGCATACCTGCTGACTACTAGGCACTGCCAGGCTGGTAGTAGATTCACGTAGAGGTGAATCAAGCAAGGTGTTCAGAGAAGTAGGCGATGTGATCAGATGTCAGAGAAAAAGAAACCTGTCATATGGCTCAGCCACTGCTAGCTTGTTTAACATGAAAGCCACCCATTCGTTCCTTTCTGCTGAAGTATGGGTAAGACCTGTGTCATGAGCTAGGGCTCTGTCCCTGGTGAGCACTCACTGTGGCTCCCAGTTCTCAGACCAGAAGCCACTTTGGGGACAGGGACTGAGAGCAAAAGGAAGTGGGTTTGCTTGTAAGCTGGTGCTATTCACAACAACAGCTTTAATCGTCTCTCCTTAAATGAGGCCTCCTACCCATGAGTACCCCAGACTCACTCTTCAGCTAGGACTTCTGTTTTCTCTACTAATATTATTTTTTAAAACATTTTATTATTTATTTCCCTTTTGTTGACCTTGTTGTTTAACACTGTTGTGGTTATTGATGTCGTCGTTGTTGGACAGGACAGAGAGAAATGGAGAGAGGAGGGGAAGACAGAGAGGGGGAGAAAAAGACACCTGCAGACCTGCTTCACCACCTGTGAAGTGACTCCCCTGCAGGTGGGGAGCCGGGGCTCGAACTGGGATCCTTACGCCGGTCCCTGTGCTTTGTGCCACATGTGCTTAACCCACTGCGCCACCGCCCGACCCCCCTAACTTGCTTATCTTTTCTGAATTTCAAATTTCTCATCTATGGAAGGAGGCAATCCTGTCTCACTGGATGATTCTGAAAGTCAAATGAGATAACAGATATAGAGTCAGATAAATAGCTCACTTGGTTGTCTGCTGCTTTGCCATGTGGGCAACCCAGGTTCAGGCGTGCCCCCACCATCACTACCACCGCACTGAAGGAAGTTTTGTTGCAGTGGTCTCTTTAATTTTATCTATATTTCTGCCTCTCTGGCTCTATTAAAAAGATGAAGGAAGGAAGGGAGGGAGGGAGGGAGGAAAGAGGAGGGAAGGAAGGAAGGAAGGAAGGAAGGAAGGAAGGAAGGAAGGAAGGAAGGAAGGAAACTGATAGAAAAGGAATATATGTAAACAGCTAGCTCAGTTACTTATAGCTAACATAACTGTTAACTTCTGAAAATATTTGCTCTTGTATCCCAATGGGACATAATCATTTTTCTGCAAACCTCATTTTCCAATTTCTGCTTCATTATAATTTGTAATTTATATTTTAAATATGATATAATCTTATATAGAACTTGGAAATTAAAAGCAGAGAAGCAATATCTCTCTCTTGCCATCCTAAGTCATTAAGGTTAAAGTTATTTCTGCCGTTATATTTACTGATATCTGTTTAGACTGCTTCTAATTGAAATGGAAAGAAAAGCATGGCGTTCTTTGGATTGCTGTGTGCTTCTCTAACTGCTCAGGAGGTGGGAGCCAAGATCCTTACTGTGCAGCGCGAGCCTGGCTCACAGCAGCTGAGGCAGAAATCTAAAAACATCATCTTAATATCTTTATCATGAGAATACATGAGACAATGAGGAGATTTTTGTAGTTAATGCTTTTCTTTTGAGATGATTCCACTAACAATTTTCCAAAAGCTTGCATTCACCTAGCACTTCCTGTCTGGAGGTCTCTTTCTAATTGCATAGTTATGCAAAAGTTGCCACCCATAAGCCTGGTGCTTTTTGAAATGCTCAAGCCAAACTAGGGCTTGGAAAAAAGGAATATTATGGAACCAGGTCCTTTGCCAAATAGCATACCACCCTCTAGATCTACTGACATTCCATCTGTTGTTTGGAATCAGAACGTGGAGGAATTGCAGTTATGCCATCCTCTTGAGCAAAAACAGTGCCCGTGATTTTGTATTGCTCTGTCAAATATGGGTGGGCATGTTTTTAATGATTTTGTTGTGTGGAACCCTTTTGGAAACTTGAAAGGCCCTGGATTATTGGAATAGTGAAGAGTTACTTCATCAAATGAAATCTATTGCAAACCAAATTTTGGAGCTGTGTTGCAGATGTAGTGCCTGGCAACGCTTCTGGTTTTTCTGCTTTGATGAAGAAGCCCAACATGCCACCATGAGTCACAGCTTTCCACAGCACCTTGCATAGGCATCAGAGCCCTTGCCCACAGTCCTAAGGAGTTTTACCTATTGCTGCAGAAGTCATTAATTTCTCCAGTCCAAAGACTTTGAAGTCATTAGAATTTTTATAAGGTTTTTTTTTTAATCAAGATGTAGAAGCACTATGAAATAATTAAATAGATGAAAAACAACTACTGGATAGTTACACTCATATCTGGAATCCAGAGAACTGGAACGCATGAACTTGCAAAACAAACAAAAACAGAAGCAAGCAAACTGCTTCTAATACTTGTGAGAACTATGGTGGTGGTTTTCCTTGAGAGGTGAGAGAGTGGGAACAGAACTTGGGTGTTGAATGGGGTGTGTAACACTGTCATCCCCACTGGAATCTTACAATCCTGTAACCCACTATTAATCACAAATAAAAAGTGGAAATAATAAGTCCTGGGATATATACTCAGTTAAATCCTACTCTGCAATTTAAAAAGGATATTGTATTCTTCTGGACAAAATGGATAAAACTCAAGGTGATTATGCTTACAATAAGTAAGGAAGGAGGTGAAAGACAGTTTGGCGCAGATGTGGAATATAGATAATTGAAACATGAAGCTACAGAAAATAAAGAAGTAGATAACTTAGCTCAGACTTTGTGGGAACTATGGTGATTACTGTTGGAGTAGGGACAAAGAACTTTGGTGGTGGGTTGGGATTATAGGAACTATACCCCTGTAATCTTATAATCTTGTAAGCCGCTATTAAACACTAATAAAAATTTTTAAAAGCTTTCTCCTTCATGAAAGCACTCATTCAAAAGACTGTTTCATCTCTGTGTTCATAGTTGTACTATTTACAATAGCCACAATATGGAAGCAACCTAAATGTCCAAAGACAGATGACTGGATGAAGAAATAATGGAATATATATTCAATGGAACACTGCTCTGCAATTAAAAAAAATTTTTTTTAAAGATGAGGTCACATAATTTGAAACAAAATTGACGGAAGTGAGGTATATTATGCTGAGTGAAATGAAGTGAAGAATAGCAACTGGCTGGTTTTGCACATCTGTAGGATATAGGCGGCTAAAACAGACAAACTGACAAAAGAAAAAAATGGTAACCAGACTGCCTCTTGGACTTTGTGAGAACTCTGGGAGTTCTGGGTTTAAGGGTAGGGTGAGGTGGGCACAGAGAACTCTGGTAAAGGGTGTGGTGACTCACACATCCTATGTGGGTTTGAAAGCATACTCGTGTAATTTCATGACGTTGTAAAGCACTATGAAGTCACTAATGAAAAGTGACTAAGAACAGTTCTGCTGACACAATGTACAGCATGGTGGCTACAGCTGGTGAGCCTTTAGTCATATTTGAAAGTTGGTAAGAGACTAGAGCTTAAAAATACTTGTCACATGGGTGGGCTCGTCTGTCCAGGGAAGTCTGGTCGGCATCCTGCTGGCATTCGGAACCTGGTGAACCTGGTGAAAAGAGAGTGAACATACAAAGCCAAACAAATTGTTGAACAATTATGGACCTAAAGACTGGAATAGTGCAGATGAAGTGTTGGGGGGTCCTCCCTGCACACTCTTGTGTTGTTCTGCTTTCAGGTATATATTTTTCCCTGGTTTATGGGCACGTGTGAACATATGCTCTATCTCAGGGGACCTGGACTGTATCTATGGTTTTGTCAGTGTTTCCTTTTTATAAATATATAATTAAAAAAAAATCTTGTCACAAGAAGAAATCCATTTAGGTAATGTCATGGGCATGGCAATCATCTGATAAATATATCTAGTCATTATGTAGCACATCTGAAATAGTGTCGTCTTATATGTCAGTATATCTCAATAAGACTGGAGGGGGGAGAAGTAGAAGTAGAACATGAAGTCAATTACTCTTAAAATAATCCCATAGAAAATAAAATAAATTCCATAGAGAAAAATCCATCTGAAGTTCTGATTTTAGGGGGGCCAGGCGGTGGTGCACCGGGTTTAAGCACACACTGTGTAAAGTGTTGATTTAGTTCGTCACATGAATGTAGTGAGGCTTCTTTAAAGCCTAAGATCCTGAGTCCACCATTTTGGAAGCTAACCAAAATGTAGAGAAAAAGATAAAGGGGGCAGGGGTGGGGTGGGGTAGATAAATGGAAGGAAGGAAGAAGAGAGGAAGGATTGGAGGTAGAGAGAGGTCATGAGCACCTTTGGCCAAGTCATCACTGTGGGAGAAAGATGGAAACAGACTAATAGGAAGAACCTTTCCCAGGCTAGAGGATATTCTCCTGGCTCTTTTTCAAAACTGAGGAGATGTCAATTTTTCACAAGGCAGAAAACTACAGGCATCTGGAAGCAACACAGAACTTCTCCAAAGGTTAGTTATATTCTTCTGAATTTAAAATTGGAATGTCGATTTTAACCATCTTCTTGTTGAGGCATATGGCAATGATGACACACACTTTGCAAAGATGACCAAATTCATGGGCTTGAGGAAACAATGCAGCTTCAACCAGCGGGAGAAATCCTAAGAAGCCCAATGTGTCTTGACCAAAACCAGCAACTATCAATTTGCTACAACCTAATTCCTGCTCTGAGCTCTTGTTCACTTGGTGCTATCAATATCAAAAGTTGAAATGGGTAGAACTACATAAATGACAAACATTGTGACTATTCCATAACTTTTTCTCTTCCAGTAGAGGCCTTCTCATTTAAATTTGGTTTGGGGAAGTTTTTAAATTTTTGTTCTTTTGTGTTTCCACATCTTAGGTTCATTTCTGACTCAGTTATATGGGTAAATAAGAAAAGAGTGAGAGAGAATTGCACATCCTTGTTCTCTGTGAAGGAAATCATTTTTATTAGTGATTTAATAATGATTGACAAGATTGTAAGATAACGGGGTACAATTCCATAAATTCCCACCACCAGAGTTCTGTGTCCTGTCCCCTCCACTGGAAAGTTCCCTACTCTTTATCCCTCTGGAAGTATAGACCAAAATTCTAAATGGGGAGCACAAAGTGGGAGGTCTGGCTTCTGTAATTGCTTCTCTGCTGAATATGGACATTGGTAGGTCAATCCACACCCCAGTCTGTCTCTGTCTTTCCCTAGTGGGGCAGGACTCTGGGGCAGGGAGGTGCTGGGACACATGGGTGAGGTCGTCTGCCCAGGGAAGTCAGAATGGCATCTTGGTAGCATCTGCAACTTGGTGGCTGAAAAGCAGTCAGACATAAAGCAGGACAAATTGTTTAATAAATGGAAAACTAAAGGTAAGAGTAGAGTGTATGGAACTAAGAGACTTTGTGTGGGAAGAAGTTAGAAAGTCTACTTTAAGTATATTCCAAAGGGCCTTGACTTTAGTTGTTTCTGCCTGACCTTGATAGCTGACATGAAGGTGGACTAAAAATATTGTCTGGGAAGATGGCATCAGAGTTGACAAAAGGACTGGAAAGCTGGATCAGGGTCGAGTAGCTCCCAAATATGGGAAAAGTATATAAATACTATTAACTGTAAACCCCATCGGCATGACCCAGGGCCCATATCTATTCATATTCAGCACAGGAGCCTGTGTGACCTCTGAGTCCCTGTCAGTCTGAGCTCACAGTCCCTGGTCACAGCTGGAACATTCTAGGCTGCTCTCATGTCAGGACCCGTCTTCCTGCAGTGGCAGAGCAGGCTGAGCAGCCTCCCTTCAGAGAGTGGGGAGTCCCCACCATGGCTGCTCTGCAGTGAGGGCAGGTCCTGGAGAGGCCACAGCAGGGTTTATAATGTTGTTCCTGATGGAGATGACAGTGATGGTGGAGAGAGGGATCTGTTAGAGGTCTAGACCCATCATGTCTGTGTGGAAATCCCAGGATTCCTGACTAGGGCCCTGGATGCTGGGATGGCCTGGTAGCAACCAAAAGGGCCATCTTTAAAGTGTGCTGGTCTCTTACCCTTACACAGCTTTTGTAGCCTTACTTTATCTGACAGGGTAAATCACTTAGAGTGACTGAGGGAAGTGGAATAGTATGAGAGGAGGGTATCTGGGTCTAAGTAGAATTTTTTTTTTTACAATTTTTAATCTTTATTTATTTGATAGAGCCAGAAATTGAGAGGGGAGGGGGTAGTAGAGAGAGACAGACAGAGAGAGAGAGAGAGAGAGAGAGACCTGCAGCACTGCTTCACCACTCATGAAGCTTTCCCCCTGCAGATGGGGACTGGGTCTCGAACGTGGGTCCTTGCGCACTGCAACATGTGTGCTCAACCAGGTGCGCCACCACCCAGCCCCAGAAAATTTGATTGCGTACTTGATGGTGTCTTGTTTAGGTCTTTCTACTTGTTTGCTGCACTTACTGAGAGGAAATAATTTTTAATGTTATATAATTAAGTGCTCATTTGCTTTTGTTTTTTTGTCGTTGTTTGTTTTCTCTTTTTACCAGAGCACTGATCAACTCTGGTTTGTGATGGTGCTGGGGATTGAACCTGAGACCTTTGGTACCTCAGACATAAGTCTATTTGCATAACCATTATGCTATCTCCCTGGCCCCATCAAATTTTGAGGGTAAATTTATGTGTGTTTTTGTGGGAAAGTTGTCCTTTTATCAAATGAAAAGATAGAATGGTCCCCCTGAAAATGGTTAAGCATCATGAATCTAATACAGTCACTTCATTTGATAGTAAATAGATGGAAACTTCAGAGCCTAAAATATTAGCCTAAGGTCACATAATTAACATTATCAATAATGGTTAGAACCAAGATTTGAGCCCAGCTCTCTTGTGTGAAGGGCCATTAGTTATTTTACTCTCTCGTGGAGACATCCACAGTTACATAAGAAAGTTCTTTTTAAGAAATTTTTATTAATAGAAATGGAAATATTGACAAGACAATAGGATAAGAGGTGTACATTTCCACACAGTTACCACCCGCAGAACTCCATATTCAGTCCCCTCCCTTGATAGCTTCCCTATTCTTTATCCCTCTGGGAGTATGGACCCAGGATCATTATTCTTTCAAATCAAATAGAAAAAACAAAAAGAACTCTGAAAAATGACGGCTTCTTCTACAAACATGTTGGTGTCAGCCTTTCTCATCCTTGACTTGCTACCTGTCTAGACCTGTACTGATTGCCAGCTGCTCGGAAAATCCACCTGACACCTACTCCTTCTTGCTCCTGCCTGTTTTTCTTCTTCAATGACAGATGTTCCCGTTTCAAAGCCATGAGCAGACTTAAGGATCTTAAATAACCAACACCAGTCTTCACCTGGGTGTGTCTTTATCCTCTAACCCCAGACTCTGGCTTTTTCTATTGTGTGATCTTTGCCTTTGTCTGAACTCTCCCTATAAAACTGTTGAAGTCTGTCTGAGATGTTCTAGCAGAATACCACAAACTGGGCAGCTTATAAATAATAAAACATTTTTTTTCCCGTCACAGTGACTGTGGCCAAGAAGTCTAAGATCACGGTAGTGGCAGATTTCCTTCCCAAATCCATAAGTAGCTGTGTCTTTTTACAGGGGAAGAGAGGGGAGGGAGATCTGTGGAGTCTCTTTTTATAAGAGAATCGATCTGTGGCCCGGGGGGGAGGGGGGAGGGTGGTGCACCTGGTGAGCACACATGCTACCAAATGTGTAAGGACCTGGGTTTGAGCCCCTGGTCCCCACCTTTAGGGGGGGAACTTCACAAGTGGTGAAACAGTGCTGGAGTTGTCTCTCTGTCTCTCTCCCTATGCCCCCTTCCTCTCAATTTCTGGCTGTCTCTATCCAATAAATAAATAAAGATCATAAGAAAGTCAGTCTAAGTGATGTGATGTTCCCTTTCAGCACCAATGACCCCACTTCTAACATCATCGCGTGAGGTGCTAGAGGGACATCAGTGTTCAGTCCACAGCCAGCAGGCGACATTAGAACTTAGTGAGTTTGACAGGAGGTTCTGTGGCCATATGCTGAAATGGACTCTGCTTTAAAAAGGCAAATGCGGAGACTGGAAAACTAACTCAATTGGATAGGCACTGCTTTGCCATGCTTGCGGCTAGCCGGCTTTGAGCCTGGCCCACATACTGAAAGAAGGTTTGGTGATTGTTCTTCTTCATTCTTCTCCCTCCCAATATGTATGTGTATGCGTCTGTGTCTGTGTGTGTGTCTGTGTATGTGTATATGTATATTAAGCACAAAACAGAAACAGAAAATAATCCACACAGAGTTGAAGTAGGACTCTATTACTGCAATACTCTACCCTGGAGATAAGTGATTTCTTTAAATTAAGTCTGTTTCTACTATATGAACAGAACACGAGAACTGCATTAGCTATCGGTATGCTACCGAGAGCTGAACATGCAGGCCCCTAATGTCTATGATCATTGCAAAACAGAAAATATTATCCAAATATGTAGACAATAAAAACAAGGTCAAAGTGATTTGTTCAAGATATGAGAATATAGTAATCAATAACTGTTGGTAAAACAGGTCACCCTCTCTTAGACTCGGTTATGATAGAGCTTGAGCCTGCTGGGTTTTGCTGACTTGGATTCCACTTGTGTTAGTCGGACACATGTGCCTAAGTCAGAGTTAGAGGCACATGGCGTGCAGAAAAAAGTCAAGATACACAGTTTGTAAGACAGCAAAGGTCTTGAATCGTCATACAAATGAGCTGTGCCTCTCACGGGAAGAAACTAACAAACTTAGATGCCAAATTTGGGCAGTGATGTGGTTTTAGATGGGAAAGTTGGAAACTTGATTCTAGGGAAAGAAATAGATTATTTCGGGAGTCGGGCGGTGGCGCAGTGGGTTAAGCGCACACGGCGCAGAGCGCAGGGACCGGCGTAAGGATCCCGGTTCGAGCCCCCAGCTCCCCACCTGCAGAGGAGTCGCTTCACGGGCGGTGAAGCAGGCCTGCAGGTGTCTATCTTTCTCTCCTCTCTCTCTCTCTGTCTTCCCCTCCTCTCTCCATTTCTCTCTGTCCTATCCAACAATGGCAATAATAACCGCAACAAGGCTGCAACAACTAGGGCAACAAAAAGGGGAAAAAAAGGCCTCCAGGAGTGGTGGATTCATGGTGCAGGCACCGAGCCCAGCAATAACCCTGGAGGAAAAAAAAAAAAAAAAACAGAAAAAAAAAAAGATTATTTCACATTTAACAAATCCATATAAACAACCCAATTTCAGAACACCCTGATTTCTTTTTCATGTTGTCTGTTTATCAAGGCGCTCACAGACGCCTGCCTTTTGTTCCTAAAAGTGATAGTTTCTCTGCTTTAGGAGGCTAGACTGTTATTAGTAACAAAATTAGAATCAATCAGTTGGCATTTGAAATAATTATATCAGAAGTTACAGAATTACTGTTAGTAAGCAATTGTTTGAAAAGAATGTATCAAAATTATAGAGGAGTAGAGCTAACTTGTCTACCCTGCAAATCTTTCTAACTCCCCTGTATCCCATGCAGTAAGGTGCCTGCCTCTGCAGCCTCTATAGCACTCAGTGCTAGATTCCTAATGGCCCATAAATGCGTACTTGTGGGCTTGCCCTCTGTGAACACTGTAACTTATTTCCTTCTCTTTCTACTTCTCCTGGCTAGAAGTCCTCTTCCCTTAAGTAGCATGTTCAGAATTTTTATTTCACTCTCTTAATTTTTTTCTGACTTAAGCTTGACCTTTTTCACTAACAGACACTAAGCTCTTTGCAGACAGAGGGCACTGCTTATTATCTTTCTTTTCTTTATAGTGCCTGATATAGTACAGACAACAAACACATACTGATTGGTGGAAGTTTTGAATGAAATGATAGTTGAACAGTAAATGTGAGTATTGAGAGACTTCTAGCTTCCAGTCCTAAGATCGTTTGAGTTACTTGGCTAAAAATAAATCAAGGTTTGCAGTTGTACTTGTGAATACAAGGTATAGAAAGTAGATAAGCCTGTGTTCCTGTGGTTTGTGGGTTTTTTTCTTCCATATATATATATATATTTTTTTTTTTTTCTTCCCTAGCAGCTCTGGGTTATGGTGGTTCAGGGGATTGAATCTGGGACCTCAGCACCTCAGTAGTTAAGTCTTTTGCAGAGCCAGTATGCTATCTCCCAGCCCTTGTACGCCTATGATAAGTTCTGTTTGCAGGGAAATCTTTACAGATAGCAAACCATGTGTGTTTAATTAATAATAGCTATTACTAACCTTTCACACTCAGAATGATAAGTAAAACTCAGAATGAATAAACCCTGATACAAACATCCAGTTTTTCCTAGCAAAGGTTGCTAGTTTCCCAGCCAAAATGTTTGTCTCCATTCCTTTTTTTTTTTTTTTTTACTAACTATTGCTGTTCTTAGAAGATAGATGAGTTCTCTCAAGCATTATAAACTTAGATCTCTTCTTTCCTAGATGCATTTGCATCAAAGTATTTTTCCATGACTTTTATAGTCATGCTGTGTGTGGTGGAAGGAAGAACACTAATATTTATCCATTGCCTGGTAAGTGCCAGCTACTGTGTGGAGCTTTTGATTCTGTGAGCATGGGCTCCGCACAAGGGGTCTGGTGGAGTAGGCCCATTTGTACATGTGAAGTCACCAGCAAAGGAGGCTCCAGAAGGTGAACCACCTTTCTCATTGTCTTATAACAAGTAATGTAGCTAAGATTTCACTGGGAATCCTGTAGTCTGTCTTTGACATCAGCCTAACATTTTTGTGAACATTTCTGAAAGTGAACTGCACGCCAAGGAGCTGATAGAGGGTCTTAGAGGAGTGGAGAATAAATGCGTACAGAGAGAAGAGATACTTACTACTCTAACAATTAGACTGTTTACAGTGATGTGGGGGCCAGGCGGTGGCGCACCTGGTTAAGCGCACACACTACAGGGCTCAAGGACCCAGATTCAAGCCCCTGGTCCCCACCTGCAGGGGGAAAGCCCCACAAGCAGTGAAGCAGGGCTGCAGGTTTCTCTCTATCTCCCTTTTCCCTCTAAATTTCTCTCTGTTCCATCAAACAAAATAAAGTTAGAAAATAAAATAAGGGAACTGTATGGAATCATACCCCGTATTATCTTACAATCTTATTAATAATTTTAAATCACTAATAAAAAGATAAAAAAATATTTGAGTTCTCCTAACTTCCAAGATGACTTTGTTTTCACTCAAGTTGCATTACTAAACAAGTAGCATTATAGGGACATTATCTTTAAGCAATAAAAACAGCCTTAGTAAAATATCACAATTCCTACCAAACTAGAATGTGAGGATAAGTCATTTTATAAGCTCTAGAAAGCAATCCTAGCTGACTGACCTCATAGTTTTGGGTGTCAGGGTGCCCTCCCAGTATCAATACTGAGTCCTTTCCACTGACCAGCTTCTCTCTCTGCCTCAAGAAAACACACCTTTCCACTGTATAAACAAAGCTACTGGATTTGTACCTGGAGGCTAACCTGGGAACCACATACACATCCACTGAATAAACATATGGGGTAAGCAGTATTGCAAAGGCTTTGGATCATTTTCCCACTGGAGAGGAGAAGGGAGCTGGCATTTACTGAATTCTACAATCTGCTGTCAAAGGATATTCGGGATTTGCTGGGTCAGTATTTTATGTGGGGCCAAGTAGTTTTCAGGCACGGCTCCCCTTCTATAGCTCACTGCCATATTCATTTCCACCAGGGAGAGAACTCTGTCACAAAAAACATTATCTTATTTATAGTTTTTATTAACCTATCTTTCGACCCCAGGGCTGGAAATCACATATGCGTTATGTGGAGTGATTTCTGTATAGATATACTTACAGAAAGCCTACATTGTTGGAAGCATCAGGCTTGCACAGACAGGTTAGGTTATAGCTTCAAGTACCACTAAATGGGACAGTGTTTTGAATTACACTCTCTTGCTCTCTCTCTTCTTTCTTTTTTTTTTTTTTTTATTTAAGAAAGGAGACATTGACAAAACCGTAGGATAAGAGGGGTACAACTCCACACAATTCCCACCACCCGATCTCCATATCCCATCCCCTCCCCTGACAGCTTTCCTATTCTCTATCCCTCTGGGAGCATGGACCCAGGGTTGTTGTGGGTTGCAGAAGGATGAAGGTCTGGCTTCTGTAATTGCTTCCCCGCTGAACATGGGCGTTGACTGGTTGATCCATACTCCCAGTCTGCCTCTCTCTATCCCTAGTAGGTTGGGGCTCTGGGGAAGCTGAGCTCCAGGACACATTGGTGGGGTCTTCAATCCAGGGAAGCCTGGTCAGCATCATGCTGGCATCTGGAACCTGGTGGCTGAAAAGAGAGTTAACGTACAAAGCCAAACAAATCGTTGAACAATTATGGACCTAAAGGCTGGAATAGTGCAGATGAAGTGTTGGGGGTACTCACTGTAGATTCTCGTGTACTTCTGCTTTCACGTATATATTTAGCCCTAGTTTATGGATACGTGTGAGCATATGCTCTATCTCAGGGAACCTGGTCTATATCTAGGTTTTGGGACTTTGTTAGGAAGTGAATCACCTGGAATGGAATTAGAGAATACTATGAAAGGAAAGGTCTCATCCGAGTAATGAAGCTGGAGAAGGGTTGTCATTCCACACCTGAATTCTCTGGACACAGTCTGAGGTAAAGAATGTTGAGGTGGCGCTCGTTGCGTTGATTAGGTTGTGTTTAGCGGATGCAATATTATTTGATATGAATTGAGAGAAGCATGCAGGAAAGTGGGCCCCACCCTAAGGTTCCAGGACTGGGGGAAATATAGGCTCTATAGTGGAAATGTGAGGTTCCTGCTGTCTTAGGGTTAAGAAGACAATAGATAGTTATTGTTATCATCATATTATTTGATAATTGGGTTATCTTTGAAAACCCTTTGTTAGGGCTTGCTGTATAATACCCAGTATCTTGTACAGAGCTGTACCACCAGTTGCTTCTGTTCTACCTGGTCTAGGCTTTTGAAAGAGTCAACATATCAAAGACTCAGCCTATGTATTAAAAAGACTCAGTCTGTGTTTTAAAAAGTTTGAGACATACAATCAATTTTTCCCCCTCTCATATTAATTAGTGATTTATATGACTACACTTTAGTGGGAGTGTACATAAACACCATGCCCACCACCAAAAGACTGTGTCCCATTCCACCCACCAACCCCCACCCCCACCCCCGGGAAGCCTAATGTCCACCCTCCCCCTCACCACAGGGTTTTTACTTTGGTGCCCTACTCTCAATTTAGTCAAATCTTGCTTTTAGTTTCCCTTTCTGTTCTTCTTTCTCAACTTCTGTTGATGAGTGGGATCATCCCATAATCATCTTTATCTTTCTGACTTAGCTAGCTCATTTAACATAATTCCTTCTAGCTCTGTCCAAGATGGGTCATATAAGGTGGGCTCATTGTTCTTAATAGCTGCATAGTATTCCATTGTGTATATATACCACAGCTTTCTCAGCCACTCATCTGTTGGTGGGCACCTGGGTTGCTTCCAGGTTTTAGCTATTATGAATTGTGCTGCTATGAACATAGGTGTACACATATCTTTTTGGTTGGGCATTATGGAGTCCTTGGGGTATAACCCCAGGAGAGGAATTACTGGATCATATAGAAGGTCCATGTCTAGCCTTGTGAGAGTTCTCCAGACAGCTCTCCACAGAGGCTGGACCAATTTATATTCCCACCAGCAGTGTAGAAGGGTTCCTCTGTCCCCACAGCCTCTCCAGCATTTGTTGCTGCTGTCCTTTTTGATGTATGCCATTCTCACAGGAGTGAGGTGGTATCTTAGTGTTGTCTTTATTTGCATTTCTCTGACAATAAGCGACCTGGAGCAGTTTTTCCTTTGTTTGTTAGCCTTTTGGATCTCCTCTGAAGTGAATGTTCTGTTCATATCCTCTGCCCATTTTTGGATGGGGTCATTTGCTGTTTTGGTGCTAAGTTTGCTGAGCTCTTTATATATTTTGGTGATTAGTCTCTTGTCTGATGTCTGGCATGTGAAGATCTTCTCCCATTCTGTGAGGGGTCTCTCTGTTTGTGTGATAGTTTCTTTGGCTGTGCAGAAGATTTTCAATTTGATATAGTCCCCCAGGTTTGTTTCTGCTTTAGTTTTCCTTGCAGTTGGGTTTGTTTCATCAAAGATGTCCTTGAGGTTTAGGTGGGAAAGTGTTTTACTAATGTTTTCCTCTAAGTATTTGATAGTTTCTGGTCTAATATCCAGGTCCTTGATCTGTTTGGAGTTGATTTTTGTTTGTGGTGAGATAAAGTGGTTCAATTTCTTTCTTCTGCATGTTTCAACCCAGTTTTCCCAGCACCATTTATTGAAGAGAGCCTCCTTCTTCCATTTAATACTTTGGGCCCCCTTATCAAAGATTAGATGTCCATAGGTGTGGGGGGTTAGTTCTGGGCTTTTAATTCTGTTCTACTGGTCTGTGTGCCTATCTTTGTTCCAGTACCAGGCTGTTTTGATGATGATGGCCTTATAGTTTGAGATCTGGGAGTGTGATGCCTACATTTCTGTTTCTTTTCCTCAAGATGGTTTTGGCAATTCTAGGTGTTTTCTGGTTCCAGATAAATGACTGTAGTTTTTGTTCTATTTTCTTAAAGAACTTTGGTGGGACTTTGATGGGTATTGCATTAAATTTGTATATGGCTCTGGGGAGAATATTCATTTTGACGATATTTATTCTCCCAATCCATGAGCATGGGATGTCTTACCATTTCTTGGTATCAGTTTGTATTTCCTTTAATAGTGACTCATAGTTTTCAGTATACAAGTCTTTCACTTCTTTGGTCAGCTTTACTTCTTAGGTATTTTATTGATTTTGCTGCAACAGTGAATGGGAGTGATTTCTGGATGTCTTCTTCAGATTTAGTATTTACATAAAGAAATGCCACTAATTTTTGTACATTGATTTTGTAGCCTGACACCTTGCTATATTGCCTAATAACTTCCAGTAGTTTTCTGCTGGATTCTTTAGGTTTTTCTACGTATACTATCCTATCATCTGCAAATAGTGAGAGCTTGACTTCTTCCCTTCCAATCTGTATTCCTTTGATTTCTTTCTCTTGCCTGATTGCTATGGCAAGAACTTCCAATACCATGTTGAAGAGTAATGGTGACAGTGGACAGCCCTGTCTAGTCCCTGGAGGGGGAATGCTTTCAGCTTCTGTCCATTGAGTATGATGTTGGCTTTAGGTTTGCTATATATAGACTCCCCTATCTTGAGGAATTTCCCATATATTCCTATTTTTGTAGGGTTTTGAGCATGAATGGGTGTTGGATTTTGTCAAAGGCTTTATCTGCATCTATGGAGATAATCATGTCATTTTTGGCTTTGCTTTCGTTGATGTGGTGAATGACATTGATTGACTTACGAATGTCGAACCAGCCTTGCATTCCTGGGATGAATCCCACTTGGTCTTGATGAACAATCTTTTTGATATGCTTCTATATCTGGTTGGCCAAGATCTTGTTTAATATTTTGGCATCTATGTTCATCAGAGATATTGGTCTGTAGTTTTCCTTTTTTGTTGTGTCTCTATCTGCTTTTGGTATCAGGGTGATGTTGGCTTCATAGAAGGTGGAAGGGAGTGTTCCTGTTTGTTTGATCTTATGGAAAAGCTTTAGAAGTATGGGTATTAACTGTTTCCTGAAGTTTTTGTAGAATTCGTTTCTGAAGCCATCTGTTCCAGGACTTTTGTTGTTGGGGAGGTTATTAATAACTGTTTCTATTTCTTTGTCTGTGATTGGTGTATTTCGGTTTTGTAGTTCTTCTTGGTTCAGTTTTGGAAGGGCATATGCTTCTAGGAATTCTTCCATTTCTTCCAGATTCTCTAGCTTGGTGGCGTATACTTATATACTATTGAACTGGTTTTTGTCACTATCAATTGGTTTGTATTTCCATTTCCTGTAATTTTACATAGATGGAGTCATACAGGATGTGCCTTTTTTTTTCTGGCCTTTTCACTCCACTTAATTACTCTGGGATTCATCTGTGTTATTGCACACATCAACAATTCATTCCTTTTCACTCCTGAGTAATAATAGCCTGTGCTGAGTCTGAATATAGCACAACGTGACCGCTGTGTGTTTATGAATTCACATGCTCTTCTTGATTGACCCTGCTTTCTTTACCAGTGCTGTTTTCTTGGGTTTTAAACTTCTTTCTGTTCCTTTTCTTTCTTTCTATTCATTTTGTGATCACCTGGCTTCTTGATTCTACTGCTTCATGGGTGTTGGTATGCTTCTAATTCTGCTTGTAAAAACCCCTTCTGTTTCATTTGGTTTAATCCCCCCTGCTTAACACTATTCTATTTACATAACTAAGCACCAGCATGCCTGCAGGGCATTGGTTTAATCCCCACTGGTTCATAATGTCTTTTTGCTCCGCCCCCTCTCGTAGTACACCCTGATTTGCACCAGTCACTTTTCGCTCCAGTCTCTCTATGTCACATCTTGTTTCCACCCTACTTGGTGAGTATATATAGGATTGTGTTTTTAGTTTAGTTTAGTTTAGCTTAGTTTGGCCGTAGATTGTGCTGCGTCTTGCATGAATGAAGAGATACTGCGTACAGCTCAGCCATGAGTCCCTGGTCGTCTGTCTCCTGTCAGTGAAGCTCAGCCCGACACATGGGGACATTTTTTTCTTTGTCTCTAATAAAGAGAGACAGAGAGGAGAGATACCACAGCACCACTCTATCACTCATGAAACTTCTCTTTTTCAGGGGCCCGGTGGTGGCACACCTGGTTAAATGCTCCCACTACAGTGCTCAAAGACCCAGGTCCAAGCACCTGGTTGCCACCTGAGGGGCAAAGCTTCATACGTAGTGAAGCAGGGCTGCAGGTGCCTCTCTGTCTCTCTCACTCTCAATTTCCCTCTCCCCTCTCAACTTCTTTCTCTATTCACTAAATAAATAGATAACGAATATAAAAATATTTTTTAAAAGAACTGTGTTAGAGGAAGGAAGAAAGTACTCGTTAGCATGGAGAGCCATGTGGTGCTGGGGCCTAGAACCCAGATCCTTGTGCCTGGCAAAGGGTAAGCTCTACCAGATGAGGGTGGCAATTTCTTTTTTTTTAAATTTTTTTTAATATTTATTTTATTTATTTATTCCCTTTTGTTGCCCTTGTTGTTTTATTGTTGTAGTTATTATTGTTGTTGTTGTTGGATAGGACAGAGAGAAATGGAGAGAGGGAGGGGAAGACAGAGAGGAGGAGAGAAAGATAGACACCTGCAGACCTGCTTCACCGCCTGTGAAGTGACTCCCCTGCAGGTGGGGAGCCGGGGTTCGAACCGGGATCCTTATGCCGGTCCTTGTGCTTTGTGCCACCTGCGTTTAACCCACTGCACTACAGCCCGACTCCCGAGGGTGGCAATTTCTAACTATGTTCTGGTCATTTGCCTGGGTCCAGTGGACTCCTGCAGTTTGGAGCTGTCCTGTAGCCTTTTCAGCTAATAAATCTCTCTTGTCCTTTAAAGCAAATGTATTTTCTCTACTTCCAGTGGGGGCCCTTCTGATTAGGGAGTAGGCTTGGGGCCCAGGCTGGTTCAAGTGTCCTTCCTTAGAATTTTCTGCAAGGGCTCCTCCTCCTTAGATCAGCAATCATGACAGTGTGGTCCCAGAGCTGCCAGGGATCTTGAAAACAGTGGGGAGAATGAGGCTGATGCAGAGAAAGTCAAGTGATCGTGTTCCAAGGCCAACTTTCTGGATCCAGCTACAGACAGCCCTCTGACTCCTGGACCACTGCATGTCTGGCATCCACCACCAGCTCCCTCCCTCCTTTTACTCGCTTTCCAACTCCACACCTGTGGTCCAGGTGAGGTCAACTCCACCCTGACCTTCAAGGTAGAGCAGCTGTGTCCAGTCCAGAGGCAACCATTCAGCTGCTTTGGTCGCATAGACACTTGGGTGGTTCCAGCTGGGCTATCATTAGAGCTCATTTTTGTGCTGCTGGGGTTATTGCTCTCTGTGTTCTGCAAGACCTGAACCAGGAAGTACAGCCCTACCAAGATTGCAGTCACTGCACCTGTGGGTGGATGAGCTCAGCTTGCCAACGGCAGAGACAAAAAGAGAAAAACCAGGCCCTGATGACTTCACAAGGGCCTGCACTACCCTGACCCTTTGTAGATAGCAGAAGCCTTCTCCCCTTCACGTCCCTTGAGGTACTCCTGTTTGTGTCACTTCCAACAGGAGAAGTTGGGATACAGTGGCTTCACACTCATCTGATTTATGATTTGTTCTGCTTATTTCACATTAGGCAGAGGGAAAGGCAGTTTTACCAGTGAGAGAAGGAAACCAGAACTGCTCCTGTACATGCCTGGAGCCTCAGGCATGCCGGTCCCCAGCCGGTACACTGTACTTATTTTTTCTGTTAATTTTTACAGCTGAGCAGGAAGGTTGTTACTCTTAATTCTACACATGGGGAAACTCTTAGTTAAGTAACCTACCAAAGTCTTCCTGTGGCAAAGCTTGGACTTCTATCCAACCCAGCTGATTGCAAGCTCAGTTCCAATGCAATACTGCTATGCTTATATTTTTATATACCTCATTTATAATTTTTATTTCCAATATTAAATACCAAATAGTTGCTTTGGTATTTCTTTTCTTTTTGCAGGTCATAATAATGCTACTATTGATCTTGGGGTCATGTAAATTTGGGCATTGCAAAGTTAGTTCCCTGAAAAATGTGCCCTTCTGATTTCATAGCTGAGAACTTGAAGGGTTACAACTGTACTTCAGTCCAATTAACTTCCCTAAACACAAATCACTGGGCCAGGTTTCAAAGATGACAAAAGCATAAGGTCATTGCTACTCCCCTCCCTTCTCTCATTCTTTAAAAGGATGAAAAATAAGAATAGTCTGTGACTATTCCAACAAGCCCCTGGGAAAATGACTAATTTCCACATCCTACTTCTCAACTTGCTTAAGAGGAAAAACGCTTACTGACATAGCTCCCTCTTTTCTCTAATGTTTTTCAAAAAGAGGAAGGATTTTTTCCATCTGAAAGATGACTTCATATTGTACTTAAGTTTTCAGGAAGCTCAAAGAAGCTTTGCTGTTGATTCTGAGCCCACCTCAGATTCCCCCCAGCTTCTGTAGACAGAAAAGCAATCTAGTTTAGAACAGTTAATATCACAAGGCTTAAAAAAAAATAGAAAGAAAGAAAAAAGATTCAATCCCTTCTTAGTTTTGAAATCCGGCCTTGTGTGGAGCCTTATTGGAAGCCTGGACTAAGTTCACTGAGTACTTTGCCAGCAACTACAGAACAACTTCATGCAAAATAAAAGCTTGAAAATTCTATTTTCCTTAACTGACATGTCTTGAGTTTGTTTCCCAGAACCATTTCCCTTTAAAGACATATGCTATCATTCCTGTGAAAGCTCTTTACAATGTTCCCTGGGTTTTACCCACTATATCAGATGCTATCAAGTCTTTATAGTTCAAGCTAGCACTGCAAAGTTGAAATCTTCAATATAGAAAGGGAAAACATTTTACTTCCCAAATTTGTAACTTGTCTGCCTACGAGGAGATTTTGATAATGGTTTTAAGTAGATGGGGCACTGTGAAATCTTCCAGATTAACTTTTAAAGTGATGACCTGCAAATAATATCATCATCATGTCATATTATAATACTATTTTTACAAATGTTAGGATAATACAAAATATTTAATTAAATATAGTTATTAGGGGCTGGTGAGATAACTCATCAGAGTACAGGACTTGTAAGCCTGAGGCCCCAGGTTCCATCCCTACCACTGCAGTATTCCAGAAATGAATGATACTCTGGGGGCTGGGTGGTGGCACAACTGGTTGAGCACATATGTTACAGTGTTCAAGGACCCAGGTTCAAGCCCCCGGTCCCCACCTGCAGGGGGAAAGCTTTGCAAGTGGTGAAGCGGTGTTGTAGGTGTCTCTCTGTCTCTCTCTATTTTCCCCTTCTCAGTTTCTGGCTGTCTCTATTCAATAAATAAAGATAATTAAAAAATTAAAAATATAATAATAATACTCTGGCCTCCCCCCCTCCCTCTCTCTCATATTAGTGATTTTATAGTGATTTACAAGATTATAAGATAATAGGGTTATAGTCCCACACTACTCCCACCATTAAAGCTCCATGCCCTCACCCCCACTCCTCCCACTAGAGCTCTCCCATGGCCTCAGATATGGGTTGATTCTATATGTTTTTTTTTTCTTTAAGTTCATGTGTTTCAATTCTCTTTATTCCACATATGAATGAAATAATCTGGTAGCTGTCCTTCGCTTCCTTACTTCACTAAGCATAATCACTACCAGTTGCAACAACTTTGCATTTTGTACCAAAGGACACAATGTAATCTTTTTAAATTGCTGAGTAGTATTCCATTATATGTCTCCTGACTTTTTAAATTATTATTTCTGTGTCAGATGAGTAGTTTTTATTCTACTATTAAAGGTTTCCCCCTGAATATAGATCCAAGAAGGATGACAGAGGACCTAGTGGGGGTTGTATTTTTATATGGAAAACTGGGAAATGTTATGCATGTACAAACTATTCTATTTACTGTTGAATGTAAAACATTAATTCCCTAATAAAGAAATTAAAAATAAATACATAGTAATAAAAAAAGGTTTTCCCCCTATCTATCAAAGTTTTCCTCATAGGTATTTTTGTTTTGTTTTTGTCTTTCTCTCATATATATATATAAAACTCTTTTTCCCTGCTGGGGCTTCACACCTGCATGATTTCATGGCTCTCAGCAGCCTTTTTTTTTTTTTTTTTTTTTAGATAAGGGTGACAACAGACCAAAAAAAGGAAAAGAGAGTGAAGAGAGACTACAGAGCTCTGTCTTTTTTTTTTATTTTTAATGTTTATTTATTTATTTTCCCTTTTGTTGCCCTTGTTTTTTTATTGTTGTTTTTATTGATGTCGTCTTTGTTAGATAGGACAGAGAGAAATGGAGAGAGGAGGAAAAGACAGAGGTAGGGAGGGAAAAATAGACACCTGCAGACCTGCTTCACCGCCTGTGAAGCGACTCCCCTACAGGTGGGGATCCTTATGCTGGGTCCTTGAGCTTTGCACCACGTGTGCTTGACCTGCTGGCTACTTCCTGACTTCCTCAGAGCTCTGTTTTCTCTCACTCTCTATCAAAATATAGGGAAAAAAAAAAAAAAGGAAAAACAAAAAAACACAACCCTTTGGTAATATAGTTTCATTTCTTCCAAATGTAAAATGACTTTGCTCATTTAAAATGACTTTTAATAACATTAAAAGGAAAGATAGTTGACTTGCTTTATTCTTGTTGCAAGGGGTGAAAAAAGCAGATAAATTATGTGGGTATTATCTAGCAAAATGGGGGACAGAGCCAGACAGAAAGCATCTCCCAAGTTAACTAGTTTTTGAGACCTTTTTTTCTACAAGTATTAATAATTAGAAATGACCCAGATACCTAGACAAGTGGGAAATTGCCTTGTGTATAAAGCTGTGCATTGACGTTGTATAAAGTGGAGATATTTATACTTTATTGTGCAGTAGAATCCTGGAGGACTTGTTAAAAACAAAAAAACAGTTTGCTGGGTTCCACCCAGATTTTATGATTCCGTTGGTCTACAGGAGGACCTGTGAATTTGTTATTTCTAAAAGAAATTCCTGGGTGATATCACTGTCCGTCGCTGGTTCGGGGACTGTCATTTGAGAACCACTGGTACAGAGCAACTGGAAACCAGAGTCAATGCTTCTTCTTCCATAGCTAATCTAGATGTTTCTCAGGCTGTGTCACTCTCAAGTGTGAATCATAGCAAAGATTTTCTGCCCCCAGCTCCTTTTACTCCCCCCCCCCCCCCCCCCGCCAAAGTTCAGTGACCTTCAAAAATTCCCCTTTTGAGGGCCTCTTTCCCAATGTTGGAGAGTAAAGCACAAAGCTCCAAAGAGAGCAGTTTCCTGAACTCACTCATTAACACATGTATGTCCTTAATACTTTCCTCTATGTCATGCAAAACAGAAAAAAAAAAAAAAGGTCAAAACATATGAGGACACATTTGTCTAATGAGAAAGGAAATTACTATAATCTCAGAACTTCTCAGAGCTTTTAAGATGCAAATGTGAATTTTGAGTTTTGAAAAGGGAGATAACTGTGTGGCATTTCCTCAGTGGATTTGATTTTGGAATGCTTCTTCACCTCTTCTCCCTTGCCAAACACTAAAGAAGATATTTCTGTTACACTCAGTTTGAGAAATGCTCTAAAATCTCAATAATTTAACTTTATCTTCAATGGTCTGAAATAAAGATCTATCTTACAACCAAGGTCATAATATGTCAAAAACACAATTATGAACACTCATTTTTGAAAAGTAAATAAATATACTCATTCTTTTTTTATTGTATGTGACTTTTTTATTTCTCTCTCTTTGTCTTATTTCATTGTTATAAGGACAGAGAACTTGAAATCTACTGAGAACAATCTGTTTAGTGTACAGTGCTCTTCTGTCATCTGTAGGCACAGTGTTCTGTAGCAGGTCTCTACGGCTTAGCATAGAGGAAGCCTTACGCCTATGCACAGCAATTTATTTCCCTCCGCCTCCTATCAATTACCCCAGCTGCTTCTGGTTCACATAAGTCAAACCTGGAAGTAGCTATCCTTTCCTGATAGGCTTTTACTCCTTTTTACTCCCTTGATCTTCATCTTCTTCTTCTTCCTCTATCTCTTTTTTTTTTTTTTTTTGCCTCCAGGGTTATCACTGGGCTCAGTGCCTGCATCATGAATCCACTGCTCCTGGCAGCCATTTCCCCCCCCCCCCCTCCATTTTATTGGACAGGACAGAGAGAAATCGAGAGAGAAGGGGGAGATGGAGCAGGAGAGAGAAAGATAAGACACCTGAGACCTGCTTCACTGCTTGTAAAGCGATCCCCCTGCAGGTGGGAACCTATGATACTAACCGGGATCCTTGCCCTACTATATGTGCTTAACCCTTACTATATGTGCTTAATCCTTGCCCTACTATAGGTGCACCACTGCCTGGTCCCTTCTTTTTCTTCTTCTTCCTCTTCTTCTGCTCCTCCTCCTCCTTTTTTTCCCCCTCTCTGTCTTTATCTCCAGAAGACTGCTCAGCTCTTAGACTGTCAGACGTGCCTGGCATCCGACCTAGGACCTCTTACAGGGCAACTCTGGGCTCTCTTTCCAGCCCAGCTGAACTATCACTCAGGTCCTCGACTGACTTCTTGTGATACTATATACGTCTTTGACTTGGACAAATTGAAAGTATCATTTAACAGTGCTTTTTATTTTTAAAGCACATTTTGTTCTAACGGAAAGTTCGCTATAGATTTGCATTCTTGTATGCTGTGCAAATGTTGAATCTATGTTGAGCATAAATGTTGCTAATTTATGGATGGCAATAAAGTTGGCGGCATGAAATGTATGATTGTTGGATACTACAGAAAATGCATTTAACTTTGCCTTAGAAGTCAGCAAGCATTATTATTTTTTTTTCTGACTCCAATTATCTTTGTTTCACTCATTTCATTTTATTTTTTCTTCGTAGGGAGTTAGATTTTTTTTTTTTTTGCCTCCAGGGTTATTGCTGGGGCTTGGTGCCTGCACTACGAATCCACTGACCCTGGTGGCTATTTTTCCCATTTTGTTGTCCTTGTTGTTGTTATTGTTATAGCTGCTGTTGTTGTTGGATAGGACAGAGAGAAATGGAGAGAGGAGGGGAAGACAGAGTGGGGGAGAGAAAGACAGACACCAGCAGACCTGCTTCACCACCTGTGAAGCGACTCCCCTGCAGGTGGGGAGCTGGTGGCTTGAACCGGGATCCTTGAGCTGGTCGTTGCGCCTTGCGCCATGTGCACTTAACCCGCTGCGCCACCGCCCAGCCCACTGGGAGTTAATGATTTAACATGTGTTGACACATGGGTAAAATCTCTCATCTCAGCGTGATAGGTGTCTGTAAAACACACTCCAGGCTTATTTTTAGGGTGAAGGGATTCATGCAGAAATCCAAGAAGATAAATAACTGTCAGAAGTCCTTAGGACACAATGCGAGTTGAGATTTGTATTCAGATTGATGAAATCTATTTCTGGTTATTAAAATGAAAGGCTATTTATATATGTTACTTCACCAGGCCTTTGATGTGGTTTCATAGCTGTTTAAGTTGTCTACATCCGGTCCCTGTTCGCTTTTCAATTCTTTTTATCTCGCTCTAGGGGTTTGTGCTTGCTTTTTTAGTTTATGCTTTATCTTTCTTAGCGATGGGGGCAAGTGGGCCAACATTACTTCAGCTTGTCTACACTCACAGTCTACACTCACTCCTAAGCTAGCGTTTGGCTTCTCAGAAAGAAGACTGTGGAGAAGGAAGCAAGACAAGTGCGATGAAACCGGCTTAACCCTCAGCCGCTGCAATAGCAGTTCCTCTCAGCTTGTCTTTCCATTTTCACAAAGGTCATATTTTCATTACGTCTGTTTATTGAGTATCTTTCAATCCAGCTAGACACTACGCTTCTTTGAGGACCTAGCACACTGCCAAGAATACAGTGTAAAAATGTGCGCAATTGAGCTGAATGTTGCATTCATTGGTGTCCTTTACCCCAGCCCCATACTGAATGAAGGAGGGAAAGGTGCCATAGTTAAGCTCACCTGTGTGTGGGGTCCTCTGACATCAACTCTCCAGAAAGGCGAAAGTGACACTGGCCTTGCTATTTTTATTTGTTTGATTTTTTTTATTCTTTTAATTTTTTGCTTCCAGGGTTATTGCTGGGGCTCGGTGCCTGCGCTACGAACCTACTGCTTCTGGAGGCTTTTTTCTCCATTTTGTTGCCCTTGATGTTATTGTTGCCTTTGTCGTTGGATAGGGCAGAGAGAGATCGAGAAAGGAGGGGAAGACAGAGAGGGGGAGAGAAAGACAGACGCCTGCAGACCTGCTTCACCGCCTGGGAAGCGACTCCCTGCAGGTGGGGAGCCGGGGGCGCCAACAGGATCCTTAAGCTTAACCCAAAGCACTACCGCCCGGCCCTATTCTCTTAATATTTTGTTATTAATAGTGTGCTACAAGATTGTAAGAATGCACCGCATAGTTCCACACCACACCCACCACCAGAGTTCCGTGTCCCCACCCTCCCCAGCTCACAAAGAGAAACACCAGAGTTCTCACTTAGTTTGCTTCTAATGACAGAATGAGAGCAGAGCCGTGCTCAGCTCCGGTTTAGTGGTGCTGGGGATTGAACTTGGGACTTGGGAGCCTCAGGCATGAGAGTCCTTTTTGCAGAACCATGATGCTGTCTCCCCCTGCCCAGCCTTGACAGGATTTCTTGGCCAATTTGCTTTGTTGGGGAGGGGTGGAAGGAAGATGAAGGAGCTGAGTTAGCTGGATAGTTTCTCCCCCAAGGGCCGCGGGCAGGTACCCTGCCTGACCTGTGCTTTCCCGGGGACTCTCCTCACCACCCCCGGTTCCGCTGGGGCAGCTCCAGAGACCCCGCTCCCTGCGGGGGACTTCCCCCGGGGATACCCCGCACGGCCCTCGAGGCCCCGCCCCGTCGCTGAGTCCCTCCCTCAGGCCCCGCCCCGCCGCCGAGCCCCGCCCCTCAGCCGAGTCCCACCCCACCAGGCCCCGCCCCGTCGCTGAGTCCCTCCCTCAGGCCCCGCCCCGCCGCCGAGCCCCGCCCCTCAGCCGAGTCCCACCCCACCAGGCCCCGCCCCGTCGCTGAGTCCCTCCCTCAGGCCCCGCCCCGCCGCCGAGTCCCATCCCATCAGGCCCCGCCCCGTACCCTAGCCCCGCCCCTAAGTCCCCGCCCCGTCGCCGAGTCCCTCCCTCAGGCCCCGCCCCGCCGCCGAGCCCCGCCCCTCAGCCGAGTCCCACCCCATCAGGCCCCGCCCCTCCGCCGAGTCCCATCCCATCAGGCCCCGCCCCGTATCCTAGCCCCGCCCCTCAGGCCCCGCCCCGTCGCCGAGTCCCTCCCTCAGGCCCCGCCCCGCCGTCGAGCCCCGCCCCTCGCCGCCGCCGCCAGGGGTCGCGCTGCCCCGGGCGAGGCTCGCGGGCAGGGGCGGAGGGAACTCCCGGCCGGCCGCCTTTCTCCACCGCCGCCGCCGCCGCTGGTTGGGGCGTTTCAATAAAAGTCTTTCCCCTTCTCGCTCTCCTCTCTCGCGCTCTCCCCGGGGAACAGGCGGCGGCGTCGCCCCGCAGCCGCCGAGCGAGCGAGCGAGCGAGCGCCATACACGCAGCGGCGTCCCCGCGGGTCCCCGCGCCGGCCGGCCCGGCGGAGGCTGACGACGACCCCGGCGCCTGAGGCGACTAGCGGGCCGCCGCGCTCGGCCGGGAGCCATGTTGACCCGGGGGCCCGGCGACGCGTGAGGGGCCTCGGACCGCCCGTCGCGGAGAAGCAGGAGGCGGCGGCGGCGGCGGCCTGCGACCGGTCGGCGGCCCTGGGCCCGGAGCGCATCCGGTGTGGCGGCGTCGCCGGGGCCTCTTCCCGCCCGCGCCCGCGCCTCGTCTCGCCCGGGCCGACCCGCACTTGCCGGTGAGTTGGCGGCGCGGGGCGCGCGGGGCGGGCGCGGGGTCAGGGCCGCCCGGGCGTTTCCGGGGTGCGCCGCGGGGGGAGGGGTGGCGGGGCCCGGCGCCGGGAGGGTGCGGCCGGGAGGGTGCGGGGAGGCGGCCGCGGGAGACCCACACAAAGCTCGGCCGCGCCGCGGGGGCGGGGAGGGGAGGGGGAGGGGCGGGGGGCGGGCGCCCTGGAAACCGGGGGGGGGGGGGGGGGGGGGGGACTCGCGCACAAAGCGGCCGCGTGGGCTCAGGGGGGCCTGGGCTCTGGAGGGGCGGGCAGCCGGCCTCAACTCCCGCCCTCCATCACCTCCTCCTCCATCACCTCCTCCACCTCCATCACCATCACCTCCTCCATCACCTCCATCACCTCCTCCTCCATCACCTCCATCACTTCCATCACCTCCTCCTCCATCACCTCCTCCACCTCCATCACCATCACCTCCTCCATCACCTCCATCACCTCCTCCTCCATCACCTCCTCCATCATCTCCATCACCTCCTCCTCCATCACCTCCATCACCTCCATCACCTCCTCCTCCATCACCTCCTCCTCCATAACCTCCATCACCTCCATCACCATCACCTCCTCCATCACCTCCTCCTCCATCACCTCCTCCTCCATCACCTCCTCCTCCATCACCTCCTTCTCCACCTCCGTCACCTCTTCCTCCACCTCCATCATCACCTCCATCACCTCCTCCACTTCTGCCATCACCTCCATCATCTCCATCTCCATCACCTCCACCCCTGCCATCACCTCCTCCACCTCCATCACCTCCACCTCTGACACCTCCAACACCTCCTCCATCACCTCCTCCACCTCCATCACCTCCACCTCCTCCATCACCACCTCCACCTCCATCACCTCCTCCTCCACCTCCAACACCTCCTTCATCTCCTCCATCTCCACCTACTCCACCTCCCATCACCTCCTCCATCTCCACCTCCTCCACCTCCATCACCTCCTCCACCATCTCCTCCATAACACCCATCACCTCCTTCATCACCTTCTCCATGTCCACGTCCTTCATAACCCCCATCACCTCCTTCATGTCCACGTCCTTCATAACCCCCATCACCTCCTCATCACCTCCTCCATCACCTCCTCCACCTCCCCACCACCTCCTCCACCTCCCCATCACTTCCTCCACCTCCCCATCACCGCCTCCACCTCTTCCATCACTTCCTCTACCTCCCCATAACCTCCACCTCCACCTCTATCACCTCCTCCATCACCCCTCCACCACCCCCTCCATCACCTACTCCAGTTCCACCACCTCCTCCATCTCCTGTCACCCCATCACCTCCTATGCCACCTCTTCCACCTCCATCACCTCCTCCACCTCCACCACCTCCTCCATCACCTCCTCCACCACCTCCTCCATCACCTCCTCTGCCACCTCCTCTACCAACACTACCACCACCTCCTCCACCCCATCACCTTCTCCATCACCTCCTCCACCACCCTTCCATCACCTCCTCCGTCACCCCTGTATCACTCAGTCACTTCTTGCACCACCTCCTCCATCACCATCTCCACCTCCTCTCACCCCTTCACTTCCTCCATCTCCCCTCACCGCCTCCACCACCACCCACTGCCACTTACACTCTCCAGTGGTGCTTTCTCCCCTCCCCATTTTAGTTTATTTTTACACACACGGATTATGCAAAATGACAGGCTGCCCCAGAGCTTGTGCTGCCCCTGAACTGCCTTGAACTTCTTTCTCTCCCCTTTTCCTCCCACCCTTTCCTTCTGGGACCTCGTAATGTCACAAGGCCGGTCATTAACAATTGGCTTTTTTCTTCTGTAGAAAACAAAACAAAACATTGAGCTGAAACCCATGTAGCTTCTCCTTTATGTATTGATATGCCCACCAGATGAATGACACGTCGTCCAGCATAGTTTATGCCTCCTCCCTTAGCCACGTGATTTTGGTTTTTGGCTTTTTCCCTAAAATAATCCAAAGGGGCAGATTTTTGGTTTGAGTCTTGGTTGGCTACTCCAGGGTCAGTAAAGTGTGTCCCGGGCTGCCAGACCTTCTGTCGTGTATGAGGACATGCTTGACTTGTCCTCAAGTTTGAATGTCTCTTAAAGGGCATGTGTAAGACCAAGTAACAAGTTCCCCATTTTGGGGGACTTTGTTGCCGCTGGACTGGAGTAATAAGTGAGAGTTGAAGCCCTTTGAGGTCGTGAGTGGAGGAAAGGCTCCCGAGACGGGGGTAAAGGCTAAGCATAATTGAAGAAAGGAAAGTGATAGTGGTGGAATCATCGGTGTTGCTCTGTTAGGAGACTGAGCATTTGGCTCATTTAGTAAGTGTCGGCTGTTTTGTTAATGAGGTCATTTCGGTCTTTGTAACTGTAACATCTGGCTACTTCCACATACAACAGTGTTGGAACAACAGAAAAATGGCGCTACATTTAAGGAATATTCCTTCCTTTTTATATTTTGAGAAAATATGAGAAGGATTGTAAGGAGTGTTCTCCTTTTATCTGGTAAACATGCTGGAAACAACTAGGCATTTGAATGCAGGGCTTCAAAGAAAAAGGCATGTCTTTGCATTAACAGATTTCAGAATTACTGTGTAAATATGTCACTGTTTTTTTAAACACTGAAAAAACAGACATTGAAATGAGTGGAAGGAAAATAAAGGTAAACTCTTTGTTGTCGTAGGGGCATTGCTGTTGGTCACTGTAGGAACCCTGATACGTTGCTGTGGCTGTAGCCAGAATGTTGACGCTATTAACATTGTGAAAGGGATTTCGGTGTAGCTAGTTTGAATTGTGGGGCTCCGTAGCCTCCTCCCTGAACACACATCTCAGACATTTACATGAGCTTCACGTATCATATTAATAGTAAATACTTCACGTGCTTATCAAATGACCATTTCCCCTGCGTTTTAAGTGTCTACTTATATAATTAAATTTATTCCTTACTGTAAAAAACTCTGCCAGAAAGTTAACAAAGGTTTCTGTGTGGCTGGATTTATGGGTGAATGAAAATGTATTTCTGTAGTTTCCAAAATTCCCCATTTGGGGCTGTGTGAAGAATTAGCTTTGTTTATATCCTAATTCACCTTTAACTAGAAGAAATGTGTATAAATGTTAGTTGTCTTCACCTTGGATTTACGTCTCAACTCTGAGGTTTAGGTATTTGAAATAGTTCAAGTTGCCAGCTGTATTTTGATGATTTAGAGGCAAAAAGAAAGACGCAATTGGAAGAATTGATTCAGTTGTATGGTAACTACCTAGTATTTGGCTCTGTGCACCACTGGTATGCCATTGGTGCTGTTACAAATAGGAAGATTACATTTTTTTTTCCTCTATAGCACATAATAGCTGTGTTGGCCGAACAGACTTTAATGTATCTGTATGCTGATATATTCTTCATATACTGACTTACTCTACAGTGAGGGCAGAAAGCTGATATACAGAATGACTTCCTTTGTTTTGTTAGGGCTGTTGATTTTCTTCCTCATTGTAAGCAATATTTTTTCCTTTCACCTCACTGGCTAGTATTAACTCAGGCACTTCAAAATATTCTGTTGCGAACAATAGAATCTACGAGGGCAGTTGAGATGGATGCTCACAAGTGAAGTTAAAGACATCCATAAATCTATATTTGGAGCCTGCCAATACAGTGTTTTTGCCCTGCTGTTTTCTTGTTACTAATAGTGCTGAATATTCATAGGCTATTGCATTTTGTAAATTTATTCCTGTTCTCTATTGCATTTTGAGTCTTCCTAAAAATTACAGTATCACATCATGGCATTCTTCATTTATCTCATTTATATTAGTGATTCACAAAATAACAGCAGCACAGTTGCACACCATTCCCACTACCAGAGTCTGTGTCCCCATTCCCTCCACTGGAAACTGCAGTGATTCCCCCAAAGGCCACAGATAGGGGTTGCCTATTATCTCTGTAACTATCTATCTCACTCTATGTTTTTTCCCCATTCTTCCCCTATGGTCCTGCCTTCTCTTCCATTTTAAGCCACAGCTACACCTATTACTACTTCTGAATGTCTTTCCTTTTTTCCTCTTCTCTTCTCTGGGTCCTGATGGAATTGGGTTCAGGGCCCTCTAATCATCTTCCCTTAACATTTCTCCCTCTCTGGGAATATGAACCCAAATTCTTTTTGGGGAGCAGAAGGTGGAAGGTCTGACTTCTGTAATTGGTTCCCTGCTGGACATGGGCGGGCCAGTCCATACCTACAGCCTGTTTCTATCTTTCCCTAGTGGGCATTCTTTTATATTGCTTTTATACTTTGGTGATGGGAACTTGCTAAGTGAAATTATTGTTGTAAATAAGCATATATTAAGCCCAGTTCATGAAAAAAAAAATACATTTTGCCTCCAGGGTTATTGCTGGGACTTGGTGCCTGCACTACGAATCCACTGCTCCTGGAGGCCATTTTTCCCATTTTGTTGTTCTTGTTGTTACCTTAGTTATTATTATTATTGTTGTTGTCATTGCTGTTGTTGTTGGACAGGACAGAGAGAAATTGAGAGAGAAGGAGAGACAGGGGGGAGAAAGACACCTGCAGATCAGCTTCACTGCTTGTGAAGCGACTCCCCCTGCAGATAGGGAGCCAGGGACTCAAACCGGGATCTTTGCGCAGGTCCTTAGGCTTTGTGCTCTGTGTACTTAACCCGCTGCAGTACCGCCCAGCCCCCTGAAAATATTTTTAATAGCATTTTATCTTCAAATTGCCATCTTTTATAGATGTGTGGAGGAAGAGTAGACTTACGTTCTTTTGATTCTGAATGTGTAACTTTGCTTAAACTGCAAAATGGGAATTGTTTATTTTTGCCACCACAGTTATTACTGGGGCTCCATGCCCGAATGAGTCTTCCTCTCGGGACGAACCTTGAATGGATGGTGAGATACTGAAAGGGAGCGACATCAAGCACACTGCTTGCTTGTGAAGCTGGCCTCTCCTGCAGGTCCTCTCTTGTAGAGGCTCAGGGCTTGAGCCCGCGTCCGTGTCTGCATCAGCATCCTTGTGTGATGGAGTGTGAGCTCTGCCAGGGGAGCCGCCTCCTGGCCCTCGACAGGAATTAGGATATTTTGCATGTTAAATGCTGAAGATCAACAATGTACAGGAAATGCACTTTATGTGTGTAGTATTTATGAGGTGAAATACTGCTTACAGTGGAAAACCTGGTCCAACTCAATTAGCTGTCCTCTGACAGCACTGCATTTTTTCTTTTCTTACTGGTGGGAGAGAACATACTAGCTGTTAGCCTTTGTTACTTTAAAAATTTCTGATACAATAAGAAGCTAAGAATTCCATCATTAGTGGACATTTTCCCACTGTTTTGCTTCTAGTTCTTTTTAGCTCTTTTAATTGTTTTTATATCTGCAAAATATTGGCCTGCAAGGAGCAGTTGCCAAGGGCCAGAACATTTTATTGATTATTTCTAAGTGCAGTTTACCTTTCCTGGCATGTTTTCCTCTTTGTCGTCGAAAGTGGAGATCGATAGACATCTTCCAGTGAGTCTATCAGAGGGGCTGCGTCTGTAAACACTGAGTTCCGCAGTGACAGATGATACCCGGACTGTATTTCAGGAGGCAGGTTAGCAGATTTAAAGTGGATTGGCCAGAGTGAAAATTAACATGCTCTACAGAATCTATTTTGAAGACCATTTGGTGGGGGGGGGGGGGGCTGAGAAGATAGCTCAGTCACCCAGCTTCAAGCCCAGCTCCCTTCACTGAAGGGAGCTCTGGTGCTGCAGCCTCCTTCACACTCTACCTCTCTGCCTCTGTTTTAAAGAAGAAAAGAAACAATTTTGTATAAGCTACATCACAGATATTAAATGATCACAGATCTTCTGTTAGGTGTTACACCAAGCGTTACTTTGCTGGGCCATTAGATAGCTCCCACCTTTATGGTAGTGTGCCTGATTTTCAAATGATAATTTTTTTGCCTTTTTGGCAAAGCTGGAATTTCAGTTCAGGCATTAAAAGCACTGTTAACAAAAGCCTCCTTAGAGATGTGATGTGAACAAAAGTGTCTCCTACTGTAGAGAGACTTAAAAAATGGCAAAATAAAAAGCTCATTAAAATTAAATTTAAATTTCATCTTTTACAACATAAAAATGATCTGTATAAAGTATAATGAATCGTACTAAACTATGAAAAGATGCTAAACAAACAAGACAGATACTTGGAGATTTGTTTATCATTCACTGACTGATCGGCGTTCAGAGACGAGCACCAAGCCCTGTTGAGCCGCTCAGCTACCCCACTGAGGGTTTGTCTCCAGCCTGGGTTGTGAGAGCTCTTTGCACTGCTCCACAAGCATGGGGGCGGCCAGCAAGGAGCAAAACCTGACCCAGCTACACCTAGCTTTGTGCTTGCTTTTGTTTTTATTTACACGTTTGCTTGCTTTCTTTAGATTTCACGTATGCTAAAACTGATATTATTTGGGCCTTAAAAGGGAAGAGCACAGGGCACGTATGCTTGAGGCCCCAGGTTCAGTCCACACAGCACATGCTAGAAGGAGTGGTATTCTGGCCTCTTGTCCCCGCCACACATACCACAAGGACTATAGTCCAGTTGCATACCTTGCTAAGGTGTTAGGTGAAGGGGCCAGGTGGTGTGGTGCACCTGGTGGAGCTGAAATGTTAACACGCACACAGGGTCTGGGTTCAAGCCTCCACCTCCATCTGCAGGGTTGGGGTAGGGAGAAGCTTCAAGAATGGTGGAGCAGTGCTGCAAGGGTTTTCCTCCCTCTCCACTGCCCTTTCACTCTCAGTAAACACAAACAAACAAAAGCCTGCCAGCATTGGTGGAGTTGTGCAGGAACTGAGCACCCACAGCCACAGTCCTGGTAGGGAAAATTAAAGTATTGGGGAAAAATTTTCCCTTAAATTAGATAAACTGTATAAACGTGTAGTTGCTATTGCTGGTTGGTTTTGATGTTGCTTATTTTAATGAACTAAAGTGTACATATTTATCTTGTGCTGTTATTGATGAAAAAGAATATTTAGGCTGACAAAATAACTTGCTTGGATAGTGTGTGGCTTTACTGTGTGTGAACCAGGTTTGAGCCTCAGTCCTGAGGTGTCTCACTTGGACCTGTGTGTGTGTGTGTGTGTGTGTGTGTGTGTGAACTAGGTTTGAGCCTCAGTCCTGTGGTGTCTCACTCTGTACTCAGGCCCATGTGTGTGAACCAGGTTTGAGCCTCGGTCTGGTGGTGTCTCACTCTATACGCAGACTTGGTCTTATATTTTTAATAGTGTCTTTTTTTTCTTTTTTTACCAGAGCCCTGCTCAACTCTGGATTATGGTGGTGTGGGCATTGAACCTGGGACTTCAGAGCTTCAGGCATGAGCGCCTCTTTGCATACCCCACCCAACTTTTCTATTTTTTTGAAAAACAAAAATGTGTTTTAATTTTTTGTTATTTCTGGAGCTTGGTACCTGCATGAAAACTCCAGTGCTCTTGGTCACCATGCCATTCCTTCTTCTTCCTCTCTTCCTCCTCTTCTTTTCTGATAGAGACAGAAATAGAAGGGGGGAGAGAGAGACATCTGCAACACTGCTCTGCTGCTGTGAGACTTCCACATTGCAGGTGGGGGCCGAGGGGCTGATCGCAGGTATTTGAACATAACGTGTGTTCTCTATTGGCTGTGCCACTCCCTGACCCTGTTCTTAATCCTTAAGATTTAACTGTTATGGGAAAGAGGATTGAACACTGCTCAACTCCGGCATGATCAAGTGCCAGAGTAACTTACAGCCTCTGGAACCTCTGGTTTGCAAGTTGGTGCTGAGCTATCTGTCCAACTTGGTAATTAGATTTATATATTGAGGGGGTCGGGCGGTGGCGCAGTGGGTTGAGCGCATGTGGCACAAAGCGCAGGGACGGCATGAGGATCCCCATTCGAGCCCCCGGCTCCCCACCTGCAGGGGAGTCACTTCACAGGCGGTGAAGCAGGTCTGCAGGTGTCTGTCTTTCTCTCCCCCTCTCTGTCTTCCCCTCCTCTCTCCATTTCTCTCTGTCCTATCCAACAACGAACAACATCGACAATGGCAATAATAATAACCACAAGGAGGCTACAACAACAAGGACAACAAAAGGGGGGAAAAATGGCCTCCAGGAGCGGTGGATTCCTGGTGCAGGCACCGAGCCCAGCAATAGCCCTGGAGGAAAAAAAACAAAACATTTATATATTGAAAATAGACTCTTAAGATAAAAAGATCACTAATTAGTGTTGTTGATAACAGTGCTTGTTTGGATTTAAAGGACAGAAAATGTTGTTTTCCATTAAAGTGGAAAACAGTAAAACATTTGCTTGCTTTTGTTGACATAAAAGTTAATTCAAAGAAAGTTTCTCAGCTTTTTATTTTACTTTTTCCACTGGAGTTTTCTTTGTTTTGGCTGCAGCTTTGCACCTATACAGTGCCACTGCTTTGAATGTTCTCCTTTCCTTTCTGTGTTTTCCTTTCCTCCTGGAGGAGGAGGAGTGGGGAGAGAGCACTTTCCCTTGCAGCTGCTACCTCGGGGCTTGGAGCTGAGCCCCCAGCATGGCGATGTCTTGTGACGTTACTGCACAAGCGGGCTCCCAGCCCCAGTCCATCCCTCTTTTAATAGTTTTCCTATTTCAAAACTTATACATGTTTCTTGATGCAAATACTTTCAAGAATATCCTAAAATTTCTACTCATGTTTGCATACAATGAGAAAATGGCCCAGGAATGAGTATATGTAGTGGACGAAATAATGTAGAATATACCTTATTTTGGTGGTGTTTCTTTTTTCATTTAACCAGAGCGCTGCTCACCTCTGGTTGTGGTGATGTGGGGGACTGAACCTGGGACTTGAGAGCCTCAGGCACGAGAGTCTGTTTGCAGAATCATTGGTATGTGCCACACCACTTTCCTGACACCTTAACATTCTAGACAGAAATGCTTTCCTTGATAAAGACTTCTGTCAGAATTGAGGAACAAGTCACATACCTTATCCAGAAGACATTTTAGCCTTTGTGTTATAATCTGCTTGGGCGCTTACTCTTATTTAGTTAGCTATGATTTATTGTCAGATATTTTTGTCTCCGCTTCTTTTAGGTTAACTTGACCTTCAGAAGCACTCCTGTTGGTTAAAAAAAAAAAAAAAAAAGGTCTAGACCCCTTTGTGTCTGTCTAAACTTTCAAACTCTGCCCCTGAATAACTGAGCTGAAATCCCTGTTGTTGTTTCTTTCCAAGCAATTTTTCATTAATCCTGGATTTTTAGAAACACTATTCAAATATGGAAATTAAGTTTAAAGTAAAAGCAAAGTAATAAAAACTTCCTATCATCCCATATTACTCCCCCATTTTCTTCTAGGTTTTTTAGTTATTATTATTATTATTTGGTGGAGCGTAGGCCTCACACATGCATGATTTCACTGCTCCTGAGCCAGCTTTTTTTTTTTTTTTTTAAGACAAACTGAAACTGATAAAATATAGGTTCAAGGAGAAAAGCTTCTTAAGTAGAAAAAAAAAAAAGAGTGTGCAAGTGCCTCTCTCCCTCCCTATCTACACCTTCCCTCTGGATTCTTCTCTGTCTTTATCAAATAAATAAATTGTGTGTGTGTGTGTGTGTATAGAGACGGGGGTGGGGGGGGGTGGGGTGGGGGTGGGGAGAAGGAGGGAGAGGGGAGAGAAACAAAGACTGACACCAGGGTATGGGAGCTTCCCCTAGAGCATGGTGATAGTCCCATGTGGTGTCAGGGTTTAAATCTGCATGCATACCCTACCTATTAAGTTCACTTTCCAGCCCCTGGATCTTACAGTTTTATAGTGTTTGTGTGGATTTTGAGGTTAAAATCTTCTGTATTCGTTGTTTGTTTAAGCCAGTTGCTGTTTTGTGTGAATGATGTGTGTTTCCATAGTCTCACCAGTTGTCAGACTAGGAATTTGGCCTGTTTGGTAGATGAGAATTGGTATAAATAATCAGACTAGTGTGTTTCTCTTGCTAGGAGTGATACTGAGTCTTTTCATGTGTATAAGGAACATTTATGTTTTTCTGTTTGAATTCTCATATTCTTTGTTTATATTCCTGTAGAGGTGCTGTTCTTTTGATTTAAAGATTTCTCTGTCTGTCTCTCTCTTGTGTTATCTTTATTTATTGGATAGAGGCAGCCAGAAATTGAGAGGTAAAGGGGAAATAGAAGGGGAGGGAAGGAGAGACAGAGAGACACCTGCAACACTGCTTCACTACTTACAAGCTTTTCCCCTACAGGTGGGGCCTAGGAGCTTGAGCCTGGGTCCTTGTGCAAGTAACGTGTGCGCTCAACCAGGTGCGCCCTGATTTGAGAATCTCTCGATAGGGCAATGAAATAACCCCCCTCTCCCTGGTGGTAAAACCTTCCCTTTTTCATATGTTAATAAGATTTTCCTGAAGCTTCTGGATCTGGGGGCTGGGTGGACGGTGTCCATGATTAAGCACACAGCACTGTGTGAAAGAACCCAGGTTCACACCTCTGCTCCCCATCTGCAGACTCAACACTTCACAAGTGGTGAAGTAGGCTGCAGGTGTCTGTCTCTCTCTATCTCCCTCTTCCCTCTCAAAAAAAAAAAGCTGATGGCCGCCAGGAGCAGTGGGTCTTACTGCTGGCACAGAGCCCTAGAGATCACCCTGGAGGCAAAAACAAAACAGAAAGAAAAAAACCAAGTTTCTGCGTCTGAAATATGGTTGGGAACCTTTTCATGTTTCCAAGATGTGACGATTTTTTATTTTGGTTTTTTCCACCAGGTTTTTTTTGCTGGGACTTGGTGCTTACAGGGCTAATCCACCTTTCTAGGGGGACACCCCTCCCCCTGCCCCAACCGCCTCCTTTTTCTCTTTTTAGATAGAGGCAGAGAAATTAGGAAGAGGGAAGGAAGGTGGCAGAGGAGCACAGCAGTACTTTACTGCTTCTGCAGGATCATGATATAATAGTTGAGACTGATAAACAGCAAAACAAGGGGCTTGAGCTAAGATTGTCAAAGATTCTTGGAAAGTGAACAGTCATCTACTACTTATTGAAGAGTTTGATATTCTGATGTGGGTTTATATGGGAATTTGGGGAAGTTCCTGAGTGAACAATGAAATCATTCGCAACTCTTATCTGCCTGAGCAAGAGTTTCCTGGAATAGTAAAGTCATTTTGTTGGAGACAGTTGAGTAGTGATGTTAGTGTGGACTGTAAACTCTGAGTGAGGATGGTTTCGGTTCTCGGTACCCTTTCAGAACCCAAATAAACTGGAAAATGTAATTTATAAAATGTCTAGTTACTTGGCCGGCCCATCCTTGAATGAATGCATTCTTTTAAGGAAGAACTTGACAGTGGATTTTTACCTCTGAGGAATGAGAACTAAGGCAAGTAAGTTGTCTGAGGCACTTAGGTAGGCAGTAAATCTTGTACCCACTTCCAGATTGACTTTGGAACCAATTTCCTTTGCTCAGGAACCATCTGAGACCACCCTTCATTTCACACACTGCAATAAGGAGTTCTTAGCAGCCAACTACAGAATTCAGGCATTTGCCAGAAGCCCAGGTTGTTATTTGTGTTTCTGAAGGACTAGGAATGAGAGGGTCCCAGGGCACACTCTTCAGGCTCTTCCGGTTTGCTAGGACGGCACAGGACTCAGAGAACCCATTCATTTTCTGTGTCAGCTCATTGGAAGGATACAACTTGGGAGAGTCAGATAGAAGAAGGCGTGCAGATGGCAAGGTGTGAGGGAAAACCAGGAGCTGTCGTGGCCTCACTCCCTCTCCCCGTTTGTGCAGTGACCACGTGCTCCCTGAACCTCCCCCTGGGGTTTTGTGGAGGCTTCTTCTTTAAGGTCACAGCAGCATCTACTTGTGAGCCAATATTTCTTTATTTTATCTTTATTTTTAAGAAACTTTATCTTTTATTTTTTCCCCTTTGTTGCCCTTGTTTATCATCGTTGTTGTTATTGCTTGTCATTGTTGGATAGGACATAGAGAAATCAAGAGAGGAGGGATAGACAGAGAGGGGGAAAGAAAGACATCTGCAGACCTGCTTCACCGCCTGTGAAGCGACTCCCCTGCAAGTGGGGATCTGGGGCTTGAACCAGGATCCTTATGTTGGTCCTTACGCTTTGCGCCATGTGTGCTTAACCCACTGCACCACCGCCTGGCTCCCTTATGGAGGCTTCTTTACACAGTCCTGACTCATGAACACATTGGCAGTTGGACTCAGCCTTCTTCCGCTCTCCCTTCAACATCTAAGGCTGGGACCAAAATTCACTCTTTATTCCTAATGGTTTCCCTGGTAACCAGTTCCCATCCTCAGTTGTTTTCCAGAAGTTACCATCACTGACATAGCAAAAGATGCGTACTCTCTCTGGACACTTAGGGAATTTCAAAGGGACCTGTGAGACTGGAACTGAATGAAAACCAAATATGTATGAGAAATACATTTTGCTGACTTGGGAGGTGGCACACTAGTTTAAACTGCAAGCTGCCTAGCATGAGGTCCCTAGTTCACTTTCAAGCACCTCACAGGCCAGAGTAATGCTCTGGTTCACTCTCTGTGTATTTCCCCCTTCCTCTCATATTAATAAATGCATCTTAAAAGGTATTTTGGTCACCTAATGAGTAAATAGCTATATATTTCCAGTAAGCTAAGCTTACTTTTTTCCTTATTTTTGTTTATTTCTACCAGAGCACTACTCAACTCTGGCTTCTGGTGATGCAGGGGAGACAGGAGTTGAGCCTGGGACCTCAGAGCCTCAGACGGGAAAAGTCTCTTTGCCGGTTCAGCGCACACAGTAAAATTCTTTTTGCATAACCATTATGCTATCTCCTGCACCCAGCTCTCTTCTAAATCTAGTGAACCTCCTGTATTCTCTAAACCTTTAACCAACGTGATAGTTGCATGTAATTAATGTTTCACCATAGGTGTTACATATAAGAATATTATCTCTCAGCTCTTGTGGATAAGGACTAAATAGGAGGAAAGCAATAGTGAAACAAAGAAAAGAGAATTGTAGGCCCAAATTGTCTCCCTCCAGTCAACGAGGATCTATTTAATACATTTATAGAAGAACACTGTCTTGTTAGTGACAGTTCTGGTTAATTCAGATACTACTTTTAAAAACTTTTCTGTAGCACAGGAGACCTTTCATTGAATTTTTTTAAAGTATAGTTTTTAGTGTATATTTTACCCTCTTTTTCTTTGTTTTGTGTTAGTCTATAATAGTTGCTTTATTCATAAATATTTCTCTAGAAATGATTGATACAGATAGAACGATAGGGGTTGGTAGGGACATACATCAGGACCCTGCTCAGCTCTGGCTTAGGGTGTTGCTGGGAATTGAATCTCAGAGCCTCGAGCATGAAAGCCTTTGGCATAACCTCTATGTTGTCTTCCCAGCCCTAATTCAGTACTTGTCATTTTTCTGGTATGCTAAGCTTTCCTCAATGAGTAGAATTGATAGAAAAGAAAACCCCAGGAACTTTACTGGAAATTTTTAGAACAAAAAAGAGTTGGCATAGAAATGAGATACAATTTTCTTCTCAGTCTTTTGAAGTTTTATAAGTCTCAATGTAAATTATTGACTTCACATTTGCCGTCCCATTAGTATTGATATGGGAGTCGTTTCTCACTTTTCATTTTCAAGTGTGATAGAGGATTAAGGCTTTTACCCCTCCGCCAAAATCCCAAGAAGGCTTTCTTTTTTGTTGGGGGAGACAGTGATTTACAAGGTGGTTGGTGTTATAGGAGTACCCATTCATTTCTTACCTCCTTACGGTGGGTATCTGTCTGCACACTGTCTGTCCTCACCAATCGAAGTTGGTTATTTAGGTCACTAAATCCTAGTGATCAGTTTAGAAGACTCAGTTTTAGGTTTGAGGACTGCTTGAAAATGACTTTAAAGTTTTTAGCCTTTTAGGTCTCAGAACTAAATTGCTAAGTGTTTAGAAATAGCAAACATGGGGGAGTCGGGCGGTAGCTCAGCGGGTTAAGCGGAAGGACCGGCGGAAGGTTCCAGGTTCGAGCCCCCGGCTCCCCACCTGCAGGGGAGTCGCTTCACAGGCGGTGAAGCAGGTCTGCAGGTGTCTGTCTTTCTCTCCCCCTCTCTGTCTTCCCCTCGTCTCTCCATTTCTCTCTGTCCTATCCAACAACGACGACATCAATAACAACAATAATAGCCACAACAAGGGCAACAAAAAGGAATAAATAAATAAATAAATATTTTTAAAAAATTAAAAAGCAAACATTACAAATTAAAATAAATGTTATTTTAAAATAGAAAATTTTGTAAAAAAAACCTGGTGAGAAGAGTGACATTTTTTACATAGCTGCAAATCTGTTTGCTGTTTAGTCACAGGGGCAGTCAGATTGTAATCTAATTTTGTATTTCACTTCTCTGTAGTAGTACTCTTTGGAAAACAATACATGAGAGAAAAAGTAAAAAAATAAAAGAGAGAACAGTAGTAGTATTGCCATAAAAATAGTTTTGAGTCAGGATGCCCCCTATGAAGACTGCGGATCAGACCTTGTGAACATCTGCTTTGCAGCAACATGAAATCAGACCCAGATCCTGTCCATGATCTTTTCTCAACTGGATATATGTTGGGGTATTTCTGCTAAGTTTCAGTAATTCATGGGGAATTCCACTTCTTGAATCTACTTCTGAATATCTTACTGCACTGTGTGTGTGTGTGTGTGTGTGTGTGTGTGTGTGTCTTTGTAACAACTTCCCCACCCTGTGCTGACTTTATCCATAGAAAGGCAGAGACGCAGAGGGAGGGCAGGAAAGCTGTCACGGCACCTAAGCTCCCCTGCCTGGACTTGAAGCTGGGCCTCTGTGGCAAAGCCGGCACCTGGCAAGGCAAACTGTCTTGCTGATCCGCCGACTTTTCTTTCTTCCTTTCTTCCTTTTCTTTCTCCTTTTTGTTTTTTCTTTCCTTCTTTAATTTTTTTTAAGTGGCATGACTTACATATCACCAGCTGGAAATGGCAAGGCTTGCTCACTGTGTGTGTTATCTTAGGCAAATCCATTGGCATTTTGAATTTGTGTCCTCATTTGTAAAACAGAGCAACATCAACTGATAAGATTTTTTATATTTATTTATTTATTTATTAGCAGAGCACTGCTCAGATCTGATTTATGGTGGTGTGCAGGATTGAACCTGAGGCTTTGGAGCCTCATACATGAGAGACTATTTGCATAACCATTATGCTATCTACCCCTGCTCTCAACTCATAAGACTTTTTATAGTAATAAAATCAGATAATTAAAATTATATACCATAGCTAATAAAATCATATCATGTTTTAATTTTGTCTTATGTACATTTTGGATTATTTGATTAAATTTGCAAACTGTCCTAAACTCAATAAGATTTGGGTCTCCTTTACTTAATACGGAGACCCCCCAAAAGTCTTTTGAATGTCCTTTTGTTTAGCACACACTTAGGCTTTTTATTAATTTGTTTTTTTATACGGAAACATGATTTAGAAAACAGTTGTCGCATGGGTGCAGTCTCTCACCTTTCCGTGCTAGTCTGCGCACTGACCCCACCACCCACTTAGACTCCTACACTGGCCCTTAGGCTTTGAGCCATGTGTGCTTAACCTGCTGTGCTGCTGCCCAACCCCCTTTTCTTAGATTCTTGGGCCCCCGCTGCCCACTCAGCTCCTCTCTTGTCCCCCCCCCCCCGTCTTGTTCAACAGACTACACCTAGCCCAGCTTTGACCTTGCGATTTCCCTTTCCCTCCTCGCTTCTTACATTCCACGTGTCAGTACGATCATCTGCGTTCGTACTTCTCTCGGATAGTCTCATTTAACACGATTCCTTAAGTCTATGCAAGATGGGTCACAGGATACGGCTTCATTCATTTTACTAGCATGATGAACCCGGACTTTCTTGGCCACTCATTTGCCATTGGACATCTGGGTGGCTTCTATGTTTGGTCTATTTCAAACAGTGCCACTAGGAACACAGGTGTACATAGATGTACACCTTTGGATGTGTTTTTGGTTTTTTTTGTGTGTAGATTTTTAAAAAAAATTTATTTATAAAAAGGAAACACTGACAAAAACCATAGGATAAGACCATCAGAACTCCGTATCCCATCCCCTCCCCTGATAGCTTACCTGTTCTTTATCCCTCTGGGAGTATGGACGCAGGGTCATTAAGGGGTGCAGAAGGTGGAAGGTCTGGCTTCTGTAATGACTTCCCTGCTGAACATGGGCGTTTGCAGGCTGATCCATACTCCCAGCCTGTCTTTCTCTTTCCCTAGTGGGGCAGGGCTCTGGGGAAGCAGGGCTCCAGGACACATTGGTGGGGTTGTTTGCCTAGGAAGTCCGGTTGGCATCATGGTAGCATCTGAAACCTGGTGGCTGAAAAAAAGAGTTAACATATAAAGCCAAACAAGTTGCTGACTAGTCGTGAACCTAAAGGCTGGAATAGTGCAGTTGAAGAGTTGTGGGGATCTCCGTTTTGTAGATAGTTAGTAGGCCTATTTTAGTTATATTCCAAAGAGCCCATGGCTATATTGTTGTTTGTTTGTTTTGTTTTTTTCCTGAGCCTGACATCTGATATACAGCTGGATCCAAGTTATTGTCTGGGGAGATGACATCACGGCTGGAAAAAGGACCAGAAAGGTGGATCACGGAAGAGAGTAGCTCCCAAATACAGGAAAGGTGTATAAACATTGTTGACCGTAAACCCCATCAATTAGATGTGATCTGGGGCCCATATTCATCTTAGGAGCCTTTGTGACCTCTGCATCCCTGTAGATCGGAGCTCACATTCTGTGGTCATGAGTAGGAATGTTCCAAGCTGCCCCAATTTCAGGACCCATCTTCCTCAGGTGTGGCATAGAGTCTGTTGTCCAGCCTCCCTCGGAGGATGGAACATTCTCTACCATTGTTGATCCATGTTGAAGGCAAGGTCCTATGGGGGCCCACAAAGGGCTCTATTGTGTTGTGTTGTTACTGACCAGTAACAATGGAGAGAGGCATTTATTCGATGTCTAGGCCCATTAAGTCTGATTGGGAATCTCAGGACTCCCCAACTAGGGCCCCAGCTGATGGGGTGGCCTGATAGTGACTAAAGAGACATCATTAAAGTATGCCAGTCTCTTGCCCTTATTCAGCTTTTGCAGTCCTTGCTTTGATAAGGTGAGCTTTGGAGTGAGTGAAGGAAGTGTAATAGGAAGTAGGTGAGGATGGTATCTAAGTCTAAGTAGACACTATTAGGAACTTTATGGTGTCTTTTTAGGTCTTTCTACTTGCTTGCTGCATGTACTGACTCACTGCAGACTATTGTGCACTTTAGCTTTCAGGTGTATATTTTGCCCTAATTTATGGATACCTGTGAACATATGCCGTCCCTCATGGGACCTGTTCTTAGGAGAGGGACTTCCAGGTCATAGGGTAGTTCCATGTTTAGTGCTCCTAGGCATCTCCAGACTGTCTTCCACAGGGGTCAGCTCTTGTGATAGTGGCCACCTGAGTGAGCTGCACTGTGCGCAGCACTCACTGTAGACCTTGCTGCACAGCTGCTGTGACAGTGGCCACCTGAGTGAGCGTGTACTGTGCGCAGCACTCACTGTAGACCTTGCTGCACAGCTGCTGTGACAGTGGCCACCTGAGTGAGCTGTACTGTGCGCAGCACTCACTGTAGATCTTGCTCCACAGCTGCTGTGACAGTGGCCACCTGAGTGAGCGTGTACTGTGAGCAGCACTCACTGTAGACCTTGCTCCACAGCTGCTGTGACAGTGGCCACCTGAGTGAGTGTGTACTGTGCACAGCACTCACTGTAAACCTTGCTCCACAGCTGCTGTGACAGTAGCCACCTGAGTGAGCGTGTACTGTGCACAGCACTCACTGTAGACCTTGCTCCGTAGCATAACAGCGAGTGCTATATTAGGTCAAACCTGAACATTTTTAATTTCTGTTTTAAATTATCAGCAAATCGTAGTTGAACCCACATACTTCAAGAAAGCTTTTAAACTTTTTAAAAAAAATATGGTGCCAGCGAAAGAATTTTTTTTTAATTACCTTTATTTATTGGGTAGACACAGTCAGAAATTGAGAGGGAAGGGGAGATAGAGAGGGAGAGAGACACCCGCAGCCCTGCTTCACCACTCACAAAGCTTTCCCCCTGCAGGTGGGGACCGGGGGCTCAAACCTGAGTCCTTGTGCCCTGAACCATGTGCCCTCAACCAGGTGCACCACCACCTGGCCCAAAGCCATTAAATTTTCTCATAATAGAATTTAACCTTTTTTTTTGTTTAAACCATTTAGAGAGATGGTTTGATAGAATAATTGTGCCAACTGTGCAGTTAATGACACTGAGCTTGGTTTTTCCTGTTCTTTTTTCTTCTGTTTAGCTTTTTCTAGTTTGTTTCCTATTTGAATTGCATAGACATTTTATTGCATTCATCAGCACTCCATTTAGAAAGAAAAGTTCAAATCATCTACATATATGGCTTTCAGAAATTCCTAAGAATATTTTGGATGCCATGGGTGCTTGCAGCATGTGAGAAGATGAGTGGAGTGATAGTCGGTGAGCCGTGGTTCTGTGGCCTCCCTTCCCTCTGGAAACTGGTGACTGACTTTGGCATATTCAGGCTTCATTGGTGCTCAGGGACCTTGAACTGACCTCTGTGTTCTTCACCTAATAGTTGTATTGAGGTTCAGTGTTATTACACAATGTAATCATTTATTGTCTACACTAATAAAGCTTCTGTGTCTAAGGACAGTTATTTCTGTGCAGTGCATAAGGAGACTATAGAGATAGGTGGCTAAAATCATGTGCAGCTAGACGTAAGAAAGGCAGTTGCAAACCTGGAAGTGACACTAATGTGTGCCATTGGCAGGCGTTGTCGGCAGCTGTTTGCAGCGGCTCCTTCCCTGTGTGTCTGCTTTCCTCCAGGGCCACCACAGGGCTGGTGTCTGCACAGTGTGGCCATTGCCCCTGGCAGCCAGTCTCCTCTCCACCACTCTCTTTTCTTTTGTTTCTGGAGAGACAGAACTTGAGAGGAAAGGAGATAGGGGAGAAAGACAGACACTTAGAGAACTGCATCACAGCAGGGAAGACCGTGCCCTGCAGGCGGCAGCTGCAGCCTGGCCATTGCTCCTGGCGGCCTGCGCACTGCATCACAGCAGGGAAGACCGTGCCCTGCAGGCGGCAGCTGCAGCCTGGCCATTGCTCCTGGCGGCCTGCGCACTGCATCACAGCAGGGAAGACCGTGCCCTGCAGGCGGCAGCTGCAGCCTGGCCATTGCTCCTGGCGGCCTGCGCACTGCGTCACAGCAGGGAAGACCGTGCCCTGCAGGCGGCAGCTGCAGCCTGGCCATTGCTCCTGGCGGCCTGCGCACTGCATCACAGCAGGGAAGACTGTACCCTGCAGGCGGCAGCTGCAGCCTGGCCATTGCTCCTGGCGGCCTGCGCACTGCGTCACAGCAGGGAAGGCCGTGCCCTGCAGGTGGCAGCTGCAGCCTGGCCATTGCTCTTGGTGGCCTACGCTGTGCTGTGGACATGGCCAGGAGAAATACTAGTCTGTCTCACCACAGTTGGGACATTTAATAAAAACAATTGGAAGTTTTACGTTAAATTGCTAGAGGTATTTAGCTGTACCCAACCCCCCTCTTTTCTCTTGTTCCCTAAATTACAGACTTGATTAGAGGACTAATCCCTAGCTAGTTTATTCAACAATAATTATTTTTAGTGAGCGGACCTTTTTGCCTTCAATATTTTGTGTTAAGCCTAACTAGAAAGGAAGTTGTAGTAGAGCAAAATGCATTCAGACTTCAGCATAGCGCTAGTAACAAAGCTGAAATGAGGCTGTGGCTTCACGCTCTCTCTTGTGGCGTTAACAGCACCTGCAGCATTTGCACTCAGCAAGCTGCTGCGCCACCATTTGACCCCAGAGCAGCTGCCAATTTGTGTATTCAAGGTATTTCTCTTAAGAGTTTGTAGTTAGTTAGGTTTGGGGGAGTCTCTTCCGTTCCTTTTAAAGCCTTCTTTAACTTTAACCCCTTCATCCCCCCCCAGACCTATTCACACACACACACACACACACACACACACACACACACACACACACACACACACACACACACACTTCTGAGAAATTAGCTGATGGTTCTCAAGCAACCTCTGCCAGTAAAGTGGTTCCTTGTATAGGTCTCAAAATATTTATTTGTTTGTTTATTTTCTCTTCAAGGTTATAGCTGGTTCTTAGTGCCTGCACTATAAATCCACTGCTCCTAGAGACCATTTCCCCCATTTTGTTGTCTTTGTTGTTGTTGCTGGATAGGACAGAGAGAAATCGAGAGAGGAGGAGAGAGAAAGATAGACTTCTGCAGACCTGCTTCACCACCCGTGAAGCAACCCCCCCCCCTCCGCAGGTGAGGGAGCTAGGGTTCACCTGGATCCTTATGCCTGGTATTTGTACTTCACAGCATGTGTGCTTAACCCACTGCACTACTGCCTGGCCTCCTCAAAATACTTTATTTTCTAGGGAAAACTATACTGAAATGTGGAATATAAAGATTATTAGTTATAGCTTACTTGGGAAATTCATTGGGATATTTTCTATTTTACTTGCTATTCTGGGACTCTCTTAGGAATTAGAATAGGATTGGCTTGCATTTCAATCTTAGGTCTTAGAAGACACTATGCCCAGTGAGGGCCCCAAGGTTGTCAACTGGCTGGCTGTTTTGTAGCAGCTAATTAACTAGCCACATAGCACAGTGAATTGATTACTTAAACCAGCAGTATTAACGTTGTTCAGTACAGTGCTGTGCTGGAAGGTAGTGTAACATACGTATAAGCAGTTATATAACAACAAAGACAGGCAGTAGATACAGTTAAATTGTAAGAACTTTTTGTTGCTTGGGACATGGTAAAAGTACTAATTTAGTATAGAGTAAGAAGGCATTTTGGTACCTTTGAAAATAAAGGTGGTTTGGTATTTTTAAAATTAAAAACAATTTATTGGGGAGTCAGGTGGTAGCACAACAGGTTAAGCGCACATGGAGCAAAGCGCAAGGATTCTGGTTCGAGCTCCTGGCTCTCCACCTGCAGGAGAGTCTCTTCACAAATGGTGAAGCAAATCTGCAGGTGTCTTTCTCTCCCCCTCTGTCTTCCCGTCCTCTCTCCATTTCTCTCTGTCCTATCCAATAACGACATCAATCACAACAACAATAACTACAACAATAAAACAAGGGCAACAAAAGGGAATAAATAAATATGAAAACATTATTAACTTCTATTTTGCTAACTAGGACAGGGAAATTGAAGGGTAGAAGAGAAAGGGAGAGAGGCAAAGAGACACCTGCAGCACGGCTTCAGTGTTTGTGAAGCTTTTCCCTCATTTTGGTTTCTTAAAGTAATACTGAAAGAATTATGCTAAAAGAGAAGTTTATAGAATATATGAAGGAGAATGAGAAGACAGACAATGGTACAAATATTTGTTCTTTTGAAACACTATTAAAAGAGCAAAATGGCAATCCGCAGAACAGGTAAAGCATTAGTAACACATGTCTGACACAGGACTATAATAATATAAAAGAATTCTTTTCAATAAGGCACATAATAAAGTAAGCAAAGTGTTTAAAGAAGCTGTATAATGGATAATGAGAACATGAAAAGACGTTCTATATCACTATACATTAGGAAAGTACACATTAAAATGACAGCTGTCACTCTTTGGAATTAGTAAAATCTTAAAAGATCATGCCAACATTTAGAAGGTTGGTGTAGCAGCTGGAACACACACATTGATAGTGGAATGTCAAGTGCATTATAACCACTTTGGGAAATTGAACATGCTTTAGAAAATTAAATATTTCACATCTGATTCAATCCCCTCCCCCAAAAAAAAAGATTTGTGCAAGACTGTTCAGAGAAATTTTGAGTATTATCTTTACGAACTGGGAACAGGGCTCAGGAGACAGCATGATGATTCTGCAAAAGGCTATCATGCCTGAGACCTATCATGCCTGAGGTCCCAGCTTCAATCCCCAGAATCACGACAAGCCAGAGCTGAGCAGTACTCTAGTGTCTCTCTCTGTCACTCCCCCCCCTTGCATCTCCATTTCATTAGACATAAGTAATAAAATATTTTTTTTAAAAAGAACTGGAAAGAATCCAGGTGTTGATTGGAGTTTATTACACGAATATTGGAGTATCTATACCGCAATAGAAAACAACTGCTGACACGTGCCGCAGCCTCACTATACAGAATAAAACCTCTCAGGGAATTATGCACTCTTCCCGTGCAGTCTAAAGAGCGTTGTCTCAGCTGGCTGACAGATGGGAGCTGTGAATGGGGCTCTTTGATCACCCTCTAGCATTGTGTGTGCTTTTAGTGTACAAAGCTCAAAAAGGAGGGCTTACTACTTTTTAAATTTTATTTATTATTGCATAGAGGCAGAGAGAAACAGAGTAGGGGGGAGTTAGACGGGAAGAGTCAGAGAGACACCTGCAGTCCTGCTTCACACTTGTCAAGTTTTCTTTCCCCCAGCAGGTGGGAATGAGGGGCTTGAACCCTGGTCTTAGCTCACTGTAATGTGTGTGCTTAACCAGGTGTGCCAGCCACCGCCTGGCCCCAGGAAGGTTTTGTTTTTTTAAGTCACCTTTTCTTGAATAAGCACCTCATGAAATCCTAGGAGCTTTGAAAAACTTTGTACTGGAAAATTCTAATAATGTCTACTAATGGCATACCTACTTCCTTTCAAAACAGGAAATAATAATGTTGATCAGATAAGTAGAGCATACATCTAATATTTATTTCTACAGTTGTCCTCTTGGATGCCTTTTGGAAGTAAAAAGCCCAAGAGCCACTTACTGTGAATGCCTGGGGCCTGGCTTCTTTGACTAGTGAGTCTTGGGTGCTAAGGAGAAACACCGGAGACATCTCATCTATGACAAGAAGGTCACTTCTGTGGGTGAGGGGCTGCCATCTCTCCCTGTCCCTCATGCACATATGCTTGTACGCAGCCATAGCAGTTCATAGGGGGAGAAGCAGAACTTGCCTGCACATCAGAATCACTTTCGGGCTGTTCCTTGGTGCTAGCACTATGGCCTGCATTTAATCCCTGCTTTGTGGAATGGTAAATAGTTGACTAGTGCAAGCGATAGCCCCTAGAGCTAAGATTGACTTTATGTTTTTAAAAATTGCTTACAAATGTTTGACCCATAAAGCCCTAAATTTATCACTGGGTATTTTGCAGGTAAAGTTTGCTGACACCTAAACTAGAGAATCCTCTAGTCTACTTCCTTTCAGAAGCAAGCTCTTATAGAAGTCAGTGTACTATTAATATTTTGTTCAGTTGTTTTGATGTGAGAAAAATTGTCATATAATTATTGTAATAAATTGTTGAAATATAATTTATTTTTAGTGTTTATTATGTATTTAGAAATCATGACAAGAACCAAATTGCTTAATTTAACTGAAGTTTTATAAGTTCTGGTTATTCATAGAATTATTACCTTAACTATTTAATACTAAATAGGTAGCATGGACTACTAAGCTGTTTTCTATCCGCTTCAGACTCACCTTCTAAACTGTACTTTGTGGTATAGAAACTAGAACCCCACCAACTGTGTTTCTCAGCTGATCCCTTGTTGGGCTGCGCCGTGGACAAGAGAGAAAGGAGATCCGGAGCCAAGAGGGAACACAAATCTTTATTCGCACAGGCACCTCAGAGTTGGGTGAGAGCGCAGTGGTTCGGGCCATGAGGAGGTAGCAAAAATGGCCGCCTCCCTGACCACACTCCCTTGCGTCTAATCACCAGTGTGAAAAGCGGGCAAGAGAGACAAGGGGCGGAAGAAGAAGGGCTTTATAGGGCAACAACCAGGAGTGACGTGTCGGGACAGGATTGGTTGAAAAAGGCACTGCGAGACTATCTCGGGAAGTGGCAAAGCCTGAGGGGACAGCTTGGCAGATGTGACTGCATCTGCATCATTCCCCAGCAATCCCTTTACATTCTGTTAGTAAACCAGAAGAAGATACAGCGAGAGGAGCAAGAATTTCCTTTTCCTTGTTTATTTCTGCCAGCCTCTCCACAGAAATAGGATTTTTGCCTAGTCAGGAATATGAGTACCGCAACCAGAGAGAGTTACCACATCCCCTGTGAGATACCAACATCGACCAGCCTTTTTCTCCCATTCAAAGATGGGAGTGTCTGCTTCCCAGGGCCCCTCCTCTGAGTTCTTGCTATTTAATGCTTTCTTTTCAGAGGTCTGGATCTCGTTTTCATAGGATTTGCCAAGCCTTTGAGTTTTAATATTTCCAGCCACTTTCTTTCCCTCACCTCTGAGTGTCATAAATGCTTCCTTTAATGACTATTATTTGTGATCATCTCTGTCCTTTTTAATCACTGTTTTTGCATTTTGGATCTCCAGTTCTTGGTTAATAAATTATTCTTAGTTAATAATAAATTTTTCTATTTAAAGTACTGATATAGTTTTATTTTTAGCATTGCAGTGAGTATTAACAAAGTCACAGAAGATGTAAGATTATTGAGTCAGGCTGTGATAGAATTCACCTGTCCAGCATGTTTTCCCTGTAAGAGGATGGCCACTATAGTAGAAATTCAGGAATGGCTTTAAATTATTGTTATTTTTAGTTACCACCAGGGTTATCACTGGGGCTTGGTTTGGCTGCATTTTTCTTTTCTTTTTTCCTCTTTATTAGAGAAGACAGAAATTGAGAGAGGAAGAGGAGACAGAGAGGGTTAGAGGAAAGGTGTATGCAGCCCTGCTTTACCACTTGTGAAATTCCCGTTGCAAGTGGGGAGCAGGGTCTCTAACCAGGGCCTGTGTGCGTACGAATGTGTGGGCTCATCAGTGTGGAACAGCCTGCTCCCTGAAATGCCTTTTAAATGTAAGCAGAGGTAAACGGTTTAAAAAGTGGACTTGCTAGTTGCTTAGCAACTGTCATCAGTCTAACTCTTGATTTTTCACTTCAAAATGAAGATATTATAGAGTAGTCAACAAAGTTCTTGCTAGGAATGGATTTAAACGAGCCAGAGTCTCAGTGTGCACACACTGGTCATTTATCATCAAGTAAAACCTATATGTAAAAAGACACCCTGCCTTTTGAATGATCCATGATTAGAACACGCGCCGACAGTCGATGTTTACATAAAAAGGCTGGGAATCACTGGGTGGCCGCTTTCCTCCTCATTTTAGTGAGCCTCTGCAGTGTGCTGCGCCGGCCTGCTCTGTTCACCTCACCACGTGTTTTCATCTCTGGCACCAGCGCTGTTTAAGCCTGTGCGATTACCCATCTCATTGTCTTTGCCTGCTTTCCTGTATTTCTCACCTAGACACTAACGATTGTCCTCAGTTCCTGACTCGAGATTTATAGTCCGTAGGCAGTCAGTGAATGTTTTAATTAATGAATATGTTTATAGATGTTGTCTGTGAAGGACAGAGTCATGCTAGAAATTCTGTGACTAAGGTAAAAATCTCATTTTGATGCTTTTTTGCATCTGTACTACCTCAGGCATTGAGAGGTTTCAACCAGTGTTAGTGTGACATACAAGGTCATGATACCCTTAAAGCTTGATCAGACCTTCCTGACACAGTTGACCAACTCAGTTATTGGCGTGACTGAATATGCGTCTCAGCGTCGCGTCACCATGGGACTTTACCTTCTTGTGCCCCTCTTTTCCAGGGAAGGAAGACTCCACACTCACCCATCATGATACTTGTCCTGCTATCAGAGCTAATGTCTATCATATTTCACTTGCTTACGCTCTCTAGCTTCCGTTCCCCTCTGTGGTGATTGATCCCAGAGTGAGCTCTGCTGCTTCAGTGCACTTACTGTTATTATTACGTATTTTGGGTAGAGACAGAGAAGTTGAGAAGGAAGGACAAGATAAGGAAAAAGGGAGAGGAAGAGGGAAACACACACACACACACACACACACACACACACACACACGGAGAGGGAGGGAGAGAGACCTGCAACACTGCTTCACCACTTATGAAGCTTCTCCCTTGCAGGTGGGGGCCAGGGGCTCATGCCCTGTAATGTGTGCACTCAACCAGGTGCACCAATGCCTGGCCCCTTCAGTGTATGCTCATAATTGACATTTAAATACACAGCAGCAGCCAGGACCACCTAGTTAATGTGGGTAGCCTGCAGTGAACTTCCCTCCACTGTGTAGTGAGGTGACCCTTCTCCCCATTAGGGACTCAAGTCACCCTCTTTAGTGCAAGCTGCTCTCCCTTCGGTTTGAATCAAGCAGTTGACATCTATGGTTATTTTCCAGAATCAGAGTTTGAGACACATCTTTCTATTCCTACTTCATTTCCTTTGTAGTGGAGGGTCTGCTTATGAGCTAACTATGGATAATTTGAATGTGTTATAATCCTGAAATTTTAAGGAGTAAAAAGTAAATACTACCTTGGAATTTCTTTAGTTGAGGGCATAGACTTACCCCCCCCCCCCAGAACTCCAAGGAGGGTGTTTGCATATGACTTTTCCTTATTTGCTGCTTAGTTTTATGATAAATCTTTTACAAACCATTTACTTCTTTCTAGCCTTGACCTTCCAGTGTATTGTATATTAACACTTCATTGCCTCCGAATTTGGGGGGGGGGAGTGTAAAGTCATTCACATGTATCTGACTCTGAAGAGTTCTAGAAGGAACCCTTGCCTACCTGGTGTGGTCATATGATTTGATCTAGTTAAGTGTGAGTGAAGGGAATTTGTGATACTCCTGGACAGATCTTTTTTTGCTCTATGTTATCTTCCTTGTATGGTTATGAAGAGAATCTGCTAGCCTGATTGTCTTAGGGGTAAAATAATATAGTGACAGGTCAGGAAAAGAGAAATCAAGAGTGAAATGATATAACGTCTTCCAAAAGAACCTATTTCATACCTGATAACATTAAATATAGCCCATTTGCTCTGAGAAAAGAAAATTAAATCCACCTGATCATAGTCTGTAGTTTGAGACTATACTTCTTGATGGTGTGACTTGGTGACAGTAGTCAGCCTTTTGACTCTAGTTTGTGTTTACTTTATTATGAAAACATTTTAACCTATTTTAAGATATCTAATCTTCATTATTGTTTTTAAATATTGTATTCATTTATTAAATATTGTATTCATTCTGTTTATAGAGACAGAGAAACAGATGGAAGGGGGAGATAGAGGGAGAAAGAGAGATACCTGCAACACTGCTTCACCACCCGTTAAGTTTTCCCCTAATGGGTGGGGGGAGTGGGGCCTTGAGCCCAGGTCATTGTACATAATAATGTGAGCACTCAACCAGGTGCACCACCACCTGGGCGCAGTTCACGCCATGGGGACCAGAGGCCCCAGGTTCAATCCCTGGCACCGCCACAAGCCAAAGCTGAGCAGTGTTCTGGCTTTAAAAATAAATTTCTCCCTTTTGCAGTCTCTTTCTCTTCCCAGGCCTCCAAACTGAGCCACATAACTCACTGACACTACTTGTCATGTGGTTGTACTAGTTAGAAACCTGACCATCCTGCTAAACCCTATAGTTCTGCTCCCAGGTGTCTTTTCAGTTTGTCTTCTTTCTTTATGCTTACTACCTTCATCAGACTATTTTGACTTCTCACTTCCTAATCCATGTACTTAGTTAGCCCCAGCCCGACATCACCCTGCTTCCAAAGCGATCTTTGGTAAGATGACAGGCTTGAGTATGTGGCTCCTTGCCACGGAAGGCATGTGACCTTCATGGGCTTCAGGTCTCTCAGCAGAGGAGGCGCATGATTTGAACCTTGCACATCTTTTAAGCCTCTTGATTTTTTTTTATTGTTTTCTCAGAAAACTTACGTTTTTCATCACTTTGCACAGAATTATTTTAATCATAATTACTGGCTCAAGACATAGCATCCTCGCTGGGTCTCTACATGGTTTACTTAGCTTGTATTTATATCAGTAAAATACTGTGAATCTGACTTGTCAAGCATTCCAAGGAATTCATATTTTCCAATGTGTGTTCTTGCCTTTCCCTAAATGACAGCTGTTATCTTGAATTTTGTATTTTAGTCTTTTATATTAAAAAAAACTTTCATCTGAACACTATCTTTGCTTTTGTTTTTATTTTAAAAGGTTCTTAGTCTTTGAGACTTAATTTTTTTGTTGAAGTATCTTCTCACTAAGACTCTTGTCACATGTGGCTGCAGTTAGCCATTTTCACTAGCATATCATCTGTCATTCTGCAGATCCACCATACTTTATCTGCTCTCCTGTCCATAGAGCTTGACTTTTTCCTCCTGGTAATAGTTTAATCACAGGCACACTGCTTACGAGCACTGCTGTGCACACTTCTGGGTAAGCACATGTTAAGTGTCTCTTGGGTGTGTGTGCACCAAGGATGAGAGCTACAATATTACTGGATTTTACATGTTTAACCTTGCAAGATATCTACCAGTATAATAATGCTTTGTTTTTTTCTTTGGCCAGAATTGACAGAGGTTTGTCTATTAATTTTTTGGAAGACAAAATAGATGTCTCTGGCACTTGTTAGTTATTTAAGAATAAATGATCCTGGTATAAGCTAAGCCTAGCAGAAGAGGCAAGAATGAAGTTGTGAGAGTGAGGGATATGAAAGTGATCTCACTGACAATGAGCCGACTATGGCAGGTGTGGAGGGAGAGGGCAGCAGGTGTGGAGGTGTGGAGGGAGAGGGAGACGCTTTGTGCATCCTACTCTGGGTGGGAATTGGCTCACTTTTGCTGATTTTGCAATAAAAAGTGCCAGGCTCAGTTCTGTTTTTCTTTGATTTATTTCTGCATCACTTTCTGATTTTAAAAATAAAGCTCTTATATTCTGTCATCATTGGCGGTGATGTTATTTTTGGTACTAATGCTTGTGAAGAATTTTATATAAATAACCTTCTTCAAGAAGAATTTGAGACTGTTGTCTTATTATTAGTTCACTCTTCACTAAATAAAAGAAACACTTTGACTAGAGAGAAGGGGGATCAAGTCCTATAGAAAGCTGTAAAGACCCTTGCTAAAATGTTAAGAGGGATGCTCTGACCTCTCTCTCTCGAAATAAAAGCCAGTCCCTTAAGAAGTTAGTTTTAAAGGAACTATTGATATAAAGTGGTTTAAAGTCCAGAATAATCAGTCATTACTGCAAACCTGTGAGACTTTAAGTACTTGTGTACATTTTCCTGATCAGTGGCTCTCAGTAATTGTTGGGTATAGAACCATAATCTGTATTATTTCTGTTTTGAATTCTAGTAAAGACATTAAAAACTTACAGTGGTCCAGGAAGATAGCATATTGGTTATGCAAAGAGGATCCGAGGTCCCAGGTTCACCAGAAGCTAGAGCTGAATAGTTTTCTGATATATATATATATATATGATAGCTTTTCTGGTAGAATGTACACTTACTGTGCACAAGCATCTAGGTTTAAGCCCTTGACCGGCATGGATAGAGAAACCCTTCTCTCTGTCTCTCACTCCCTAGCTTGAAGAGGGGAAAAAAAGTCCACTGAGAGTGGTAGACTGTTAGGATTGTGCATGTGTGGAGCCCCTGCATTAACCCTAGTGGCTTTGAAGGGGTTTATTTCCATTAGTCATCTATGTTTTACATGAACGAAACCATGCTGTTTTTAACCTCTTTTGCCAGTCCCTGTTCAAAGCGCCATTTGCCGGTCTAGCTTTGCGGGTGGGAGACAGGCGACCAGGGACTCATGGCTGAGCTGGGAATCAGCATCTCGTTTATTAATCAGATACATCGCCTTTTATGCAGCTCTTCACCGGAAGTGGCAAGCGAAAGGAAATGACTAGGAGAGGGGGCGGAGCAAAAAAAGAGCTCGAACAGAACATAGAAAGCTTCCATCTAACCAGTGGGGATTAAACCAATACCCTGCAGGCAGGGCGGGACCCAGGTAAGACAGTGATTATGTAAATAGACCACATCGTAAGTAATACAAGTGAACCTAATGTGATGATCAAAACAGAAGGTCTTATAAGCAGAATTTAGAAACATACCAACACTCATTTATTTATTTATTGGAGACAGCCAGAAATTGAGAGGAATGGGGAGACAGGGAGAGAGACCCCTGCAGCCCTGCTTCACCACTCGTGAAGCTGCCCCTCTGCAGGTGGGGACTGGGGGCTTGAACCAGGGACCTTGAGCACTGTAACGTGTGTGCTTAACTGGGTGTGCCACCACCCAGCCCCATCCTTACCCTCTTTACTTAGCACAGTCACCCGATTCATGTCTGTTTTGTTGCAAATGATAGGCTCTCTCTCTCTCTTTTCTTTGTTTTCATTATTGCATAGCAAGTGGTAGCTGCTGAATATATATATATATATATATATATATATATTCTGTCACCAGGGTTATTGCTGGGCCTTGGTGTCTGCTGCACCTTGAATACTGATTGTAGTGACCATTTACTCCTCCTCCTCTTCCCTCTTACTTGGTAGGACAGAGAGACATTGAAAGGGGAGGGGGAGTCAGAGAGGGAGAGAGACAGAGAGACGCTTGGAGTGCTCTGCTCATGCAGCTTTCCCTCTGCAGGTGGGGAGTGGGGACTTGAACCCACCATGGCTTTCTATCCAGTCATCTGTCTTTGGTCTTTGGTCCTTTTCATTGCTTCATACTGTGCCTGTTGTGATTGATGCAAGCTGTAGATACAAGAGTGCACATGCTCTGATAGGGTTTCCGTGTCCTTTGGGGATATGCTCCAGAGCGCTACTACTGGCTCCTAAGATGAGCCATGCTTGTTGGATAAGGAGGACTCTGCAAGCCGCTTTCCATATGTGCCGCACGAGTTTCCAGAGTGCTGGCGTGTAGCCATCCAGACACGGGGCTGCTTTGTTGACTTACGTTGCTCATCGACTCGGACTCTGCTTCTCCAGGCCTACTATTTCAGACGGAAAGGAAGACACCACAGTGTCCTCAGTGGCGGTCCTGAAACTCGGTTGTGTCTGCCCAAGTGAGCTGTCTGCACGCTCAACCCCCCACTCTCCTTTCCCCTTCTTCTTTACCAGAGCATTTAGCAAATCGCTAATAGAAAACTTGGGGGTGGGTGAGTGAGTGACTTACTGAGGAGAGCACGCATGTCGCAGTGTGCAAGGACCCAGGTTCAGGCTCCCGGTCCTCACTTGTACGGTGGGAAGTTTCACAGTAAAGAAGAGCTTGTAGGCCAGCTTCTCTCCCTCCCTGTCAAGTTCTGTTTGTCTCTAGCCCAATATAAAGAAAATAAAAATACTTAAAACATTTTTAAAAGAGAATTTGATCCACTAACAAAGAAATAGATTTACAAAAAGAGTCTTTGCATTTTTAGATGCCTTTCCCCCCTAGGTTTTTGTTGCGTTTTCAGTGGGCCTTTCCTTTTTGTATGTAACCATTTGTGTATTAAAACGAGGCGCCACCTCAGTGCTTACAGTTGCTCTGGGTTCTGCTGTAAGACCATTATTATCAAAAACATCAGATGACATCTCTAATAAATAACTTTCTGACTTCACTGGGATTGAACAGCTGTTTCAGACAAATGTCCTTTCTGTTGGGATGTATCCTCTGCAAATCAATTGATGATTATTCATGGTGGAACTATCAGCACCGAGTGATTTTTAAATCAGATTTTGTATTTTGAATTTCAGCTTGCTGCCTGACAGACAGCATGTGCAAAAACACATGTTTCAGGAAAATAGTTAAAGTGACTTCTAAGAGAAAAATATCTTCTGAAAGCCAGAAGCACTTAGGAAATTATACCAATTAATCCCCCCCACTACGATGTTAATGAGAAGGAGAGAGAAAGACACCTGCAGACATGCTTCCCCTGCTTGTGAAGCTTCCCCCTTGCAGGTGGGGAGGAAGCATATTTTTAATGGTATCAGCCTTTGTGTATGCGTTAAAACTTGTGGTCGTACAGTGTCTGTTGTGGAGACTGTTCGTTTGCACTTGAGAAGAATGTGTATTCTGTTGCTAGGGGGAACATTCTGTATATATCTTTAAGGTGTAATAACCTAGTTATATAATGTTGTTGAACCACACTCCTCCTTTATTGATCTCTTACCTGCTTTTTGTATCCAGAATTGAAAATGAAGTATTTAAGTCCCCAATTACTATCATAGGACGATTTCTTCTTTCAGTTCTGCTAGTTTTTACTTCATGTATATTTCAGACTCCATTGTTAGGTATGTATATGATTACAACTGCTATTCTGAATGTTTGTCAATATATAGTGCTGTGTTATTTTGACACTACTTAGTAAAGTTATTTCACTCTATTTTGTGTGACAGAAGCCCCGGTCATCCTAGCCATTCATTTGGTCTCCATAGTCCTTGCACTTGGGGACACGCACTCTGCTGGGCGCCCCCCCCCCCCAACCCCCTGCATTTGTCCGTTAAACCATACAGGAAAAGGAGGAATGAAAGAGGTGCCACAAGGCGAATGCCCAGTGTTCTGCCTTTCCTGGTTACACAGACTCTTAAAACTGGTTCTTTAGTTCTGACTTAAAGCTGCTGCCAAGTGCCCATTCATTTCCTTGGTCTTTCCCTTTGCATTCTGTGTAGGTGAGCTACCAGTGATGAACTTTCTCAGCTTTGCTTTATCGGAAAAAATTTTAGCATCTCACTCATCTTCAAAGAATAGATTTTTGTTTTTTTGTAGTTGAGTATAGAATTCTTGATAGACTTACTTATTTTATTCCCAGACTTTGCATGCCCTATATCCAGGTTCACCGTCATGGTTGCTCATAGGTGTTGGTTTGCTTCTGAATTCTGCTTACAAGACCTTCTCTTTTGATCATCACATTAGGTTCGCTTGTATTGCTTAACGCTGTGGTCTGTTTACATAATCACTGTTTTCACTGGTTTAATCCCCACTGGTACATGCGCTTTTTCCTTCTCCCCACCCCCTATCCTACCTACTTCCTCTTCCTGACACTTCCGCCTCAGGAGACATAAAGGACAGGATTTTCTAATGAAGAGAGATTAGATTGCTGAACTGCATCTCCGCTCTTCAATAAAGATGAACTGCATTCCCAGTTCAGCCATGAGTCCCTGGTTGTCTCTCTCCCGCCCGCGAAGCTAGCCCAGCCCAGCACATAGGCATGTGCTGATCGTATTGAGGGTGCCTTGTTTATGTCCATTTGCTTCTTCCTTGCTGCTTTTAAGATTCTTTGTTTTGAACTTTTGACACTTAGAATATAATGTATGCTAAATGTAGGTATGCACCCCTGAATTTATTTTTCTTGATGTTCTTTGAAATTCTTGGTTGTTGCATATTCATGGTTTTCACCAGATTTGAGAAGTTTCTAGTTGCTATTTCTTTTTTTTTTTTTTTTTCCTCCAGGGTTATAGCTGGGCTCGGTGCCTGCACCATGAATCCACCGCTCCTGGAGGCCATTTTTCCCCCTTTTTGTTGCCCTTGTTGTTGCAGCCTCGTTGCGGTTATTATTGCCATTGTTGACGTTGCTTTGTTGTTGGATAGGACAGAGAGAAATGGAGAGCGGAGGGGAAGACAGAGAGGAGAGAGAAAGATAGACACCTGCAGACCTGCTTCACCGCCCGTGAAGCGACTCCCCTGCAGGTGGGGAGCCGGGGGCTCGAACCGGGATCCTTACACCGGTCCCTGTGCTTTGCGCCACGTGCGCTTAACCCACTGCGCCACCGCCCGACTCCCAAGTTGCTATTTCTTAATTTACTTGTGATTTATTCGATAATCTAGAGAGGAGAGGGCGAGAGAATGAGAGACACCTGCGGTACTGATTCTTCACTCGAGAAGCTTCTCCCCTGCAGGTGGAGACCAGGGGTTTGAACCTCCGTCCTGGTGCATTATTACACGTACTCAGCTGGGTGCACACCACCTGTCCCCTTGCGATTTCTTCACTTTTTATCTTGCCCCCTTTTCTTTAACTTCTCTTCTGAGATACCTACAGTGTCTAGGTGGGGATACTTAGCGGTCTTCTGCAGGTTCCTACAGGCTCCGTCTCGTCTTCTTCTTTCTTTCCTTTTGTTCCTCAGACTGGGTTATTTTGACTTTTACTTAAAGACTTTTGTGTCAACTTTTTTTTTTTAACAACTTAATTCTGCTGAATCTCTCTAGTGAAACTTTTATTTTAGTTGCACTTTTAAGTCTGGGATTTCTGTTTGTTTCCTTGTTATAATTTCTGTCCTTTAGTATTTTCTCATTTATTTAATACATTGTTTCCTGATTCCCTTTAGCCCTTAGCCCTTCATTCTCTATGCGCCTTTGACTGTGTTTAAGACCAGTGATTTAACACATTGACTATTAGTTCCCGATTCTGCACCTCTTCAGGAATGGTTTGTCAATTTCTGCTCCAAATGGAGTTATGTTTTCCTGTCTGTGTGCATTGCAATTTTTCCTTGTTGAAACCAGGGTGTTGTATGGTAATACAGCTCTGGAAAGCAGATTCTCTGCTCTAAGGAATATTCCTTGGTTGTTGAAGGCTGTTGCCAACCATAAGGGACTTTTTCAGCTGATTTTTAAAATGTGTATTCCTGGTTGTATGTGGTCATTGGCGTTTCTACTCCACTATCTTTGCTAGTGACCTTATTAAAGTTTTCTTTTTAATACCTGTTGCAAACAACAAAATGTCACTGTCTCTTTAACTGTTCTAACAGATGCTGGTGCAGGAACGCTCTGCAGTGGTTGCATCTGTACCAGTTTCTCCAGAAACTGCCAGACTGAGCAAAGTGCCTCAAGTGGTTTCAGGGCAAGGGTTTCCACTGCCTGTCCTGCTGCTCTGCGCATGTCTGGGGTCAAGCAGGACAAAGGAGTGGGAAGCTACTGGTTCTCCTGCTATCAAGGTAGCAGCCTCTCCCCGGGAGCAAGCTCTGCATAGGCTATGAGTGCTGCTTCTGGCTGCAGTTCCCACAGTTGATTCTGCTTGTTTTTCCCAGTTCATTGCTTGTTTGGGGATGGAGGGATGATCCCATTAGCTCCCTGCAGTGACATTTTGTATCTCAAGAGTCTCCACTTGCTGGGGCAGGGGGCATTTCATGAGAGGCAAAGCAGGTCTGCAGGTGTTTCTCCCTCTCCCTCTCCCTCTCCCTCTCCCTCTCCCTATCACCCCTCCCCTCTCAATCTCTGTGTTCTGTCAAATAAAAACAAAGGAGAAGAAAAAAAAAAGCTGCAGGGAGCAATGTATTTGTATGCTGGTATCAAGCCCTAGCGATAACTCTGATGGCAATACAAACACAGCAACAAAAAAGAAAAATTAATATGTGTGTGTGAAATTTTTTATCAGAGATTTCATAATGATTTACAAGATTGTAAGATAACGGGTATATTTCCACATTTCTCACCACCTGAGTTTTGTGTCCCATCCCTTCCATTGGAAGTTTCATGACCCTTTATCCCTCTAGGAATATGGACCCAGCTTCTTTATGGGGAGCAGAAGGTGGGAGCTCTGGCTTCTGTCATTGCTTCTCTGTTGGACGTGGGTGTTGACAGGTGGATCCACACCCCCAGCCTGTCTCTTTCCCAAGTGGGGCAGGGCTCTGGGGAGGGGAGGTTCTAGGATGCATTGGTGAGGTCGGCTGCCCAGGAAAGTCAGGATGATGTCACATTGGTAGGATCTGCAAACTTGGTGGCTGAAAGGCAGTAAGATATAATTAAAGCAGGACAAATTGTTTAATAAACAGGAGCCCAAAGGTAGGAGTAGAGCAGATGAAACCAGGGGTCTTTGTGTGGGAAGAAGCTAGGAAGTCTATTTTAGGTATGTTCCAAGGGGCCCATGACTAATAATTTTCTGCTAACATGCAGATGGGCAAAAAGATTTGTCTGGGGAGATGGTGTCGGAGTTGAGAATAGGACTAGAAAGATAAATTAGGGCAGAGAGTAGCTCCCAAACTTGAAGCAAGTATATGAATAAAATAAAGAGGGGTGTGTGTGTGTGTGTGCGTGTGTGTGTGCGTGTGCGTGTGTTTCTTATCCTAGGCCAACATTCAGTTGACAGTTTAGAATCTCCACTCTCTGAGTTACTTTGTTGGGATTTAAAAGTACCCACCCCCACTTCTTATTTGATAAGACAGAGAGAAATAGAGGGGAGGGGGAGAGAGAGACACACCTGCAGCCCTGCTTCACCTCTCCTGAAGCTTCCTCTGCAGTTGTGGAGTGAGAATTTGAACTGTTTGCACCGCTGCCTTCCTGAAAGACATTTTTTCCCCTTTTTATTATTTTCCCTTTTGTTGCCCTTGTTGTTTTTTATTATTGTTGTAGTAGTTATTGTCGTCGTTGTTGGATAGGACAGAGAGAAGTGGAGAGAGGAAGGGAAGACAGAGAGAGGGAGAGAAAGACAGACACCTGCAGACCTGCTTCACTGCTTGTAAAATGACCCCCCTGCATCTGGGGAGCCGGGGCTTGAACCCAGGTCCTTACACCGGTCCTTGCGCTTTGTGCCACGTTCGCTTAACCCACTACCGCCCGACTCCCCTGAAAAACATTTTTTTTATCCTCTTCTATCACTTCTCCCCTACTGGGAGCATGGATCAAAGTTGTTCTTGGGGTGCAGAAAGTAGGAGCTCTAGCTTCTGTAATTGCTTTTCCACTTTTCTGCTTCTTCTTCCAGCGTTTGCCCTTCTTCCGCAGCCAGTCAACAGCGTCAGGTTGAGCCTGATGTCAAGTTTCGAGACCTCCTTTGAATCTGGAGAGGTGGCAGTCGTTGACTATGTGGGTCATAGTCTGTCTGGAGCCGCAGGGGCAGTTCGGATCGTCTCTGGCTCCCCAGCGGTGGAACATAGCGGCGCACCGGCCATGGCTTTTCCACTGAAATTGGGTGTTGGCAGGTCGATCTATACCCCAATCTCTAAGAAATACTTTCTTAATTCTTCACAGTCCCAGATCAAGAAGTCTCAGGTTATGGAGTAAGATAACAGAACAGTTTTCTTAGTGTGTTTGTTTGTTTTAAGCAGTAGTAGTTGGGAACCGAGTTAGTTTGAGTATTTTCAGCTGTTGTGTATGTACAGAATTCTAAGCAGATTTTAGGAAAATGCCCAGTTCTGCTTAATTAGTAAAACATTTCAGTCTTTGTGTGGAATTCTTGCTCTTCTGCATCCACCAGGGTGAATGGCTCTATTTCTCAGCCAAGAGTTAGATTTTATGATGTTTGAAGGAAGTGAGAATTCTCGCTTTTTCTCTTGAATACTCCCTATAAACTCAGAATGATGTTTGTCTTGTGCTGTAAAACATTCATACCTTTAATTCTCTGTTTGTTTTTGTTCTGTTCTTTCAGGATTTTCTAAGTCACATTCAGTTGATAGGATGAAAAAATTTAAGAGAAGACTATCCCTCACGCTTCGAGGAAGCCAGACTATTGATGAATCATTATCTGAATTGGCTGAACAAATGACTATTGAAGAAAACAGCAGCAAGGATAATGGTAAATGTCTGGGGAGTGGAGAGGGAGGAGTGCTGCATCTGTTCACAGACAGAGAACCTAAGTTTACCTTCCTGATGAGTTCCTAAGAGCTTCCTTCTGTTAACCTCTATCATTTCCTAGCTCGTAAGCAACAGAAGCCAGCAGTAATTTGTGTTTGCTTACTTAAGGAATGAACAGCCTCACTCTACAGTGTTACTGTACCATGTCTTGAATCTTGAGGAATTCCTCAAGCCATTTCTCCTGCCATTTCTCATTTGCTCTTAAACAAGAATATGTTTTATAAGATTTTTCTAGTTAAGTAACTATTTTAAAATTAATATTTAAATAATTAATTTTACTCGAATTTAACAGCTTAACAGTTGATAGAATGGGGCCAGGTGGTGGCGCACCTGGTTGAACGCACGTGTTACAGTGTGCAAGGACCTGGGTTCGAGCCCCCAGTCCCCACCTGCAGGCGGAAAGCTTCACAAGTGGTGAAGCAGTACTGCAGGTGTCTCTCTGTCTCTCACCCTCTCTACCCCTCCCTTCCCTCTCAATTTATGACTGTCTCTATCCAATCAATAAATAAAGATAATAAAATTTTAAAAAAAGGTTGATAGAATATTTGTGAAATTTCTGCTTGAGGCATTGTTTATAACACTCTGCATATTGACTATCCACATAGACCACGAAATTATCACGAGCGAATCTTACTATTTTTTTACTACATATTTGCTTCAAAATTTATCCATAATATTGAGAGATAATGGGTAGGGGAATATATTATTTTACACATTTGACAGTAGTAGTAGCATGCCACATTAATATCAGATTAGAGTGAATGGATTAAAATATGATGAAACACATGCACACCTGAAAATGTCCTAGACATGTCATCATACAAACCAGAAAAGGGGTTTACAGTGATGACTGCCTGTACCACAGAACACAGATATTCTGGTAAGCCTTTTTTCTTTCTTTCTTTCTTTATTGGGGGATTAACGTTTTACAGTTGACATAAATACAATAGTTTGTACATGCATAACATGGAAAGCCTTTCAGGGTTGTGTCTAAATCCTTCTGTTAGAGATTTATAGCAGTAGATAAAAACAAGAAGACTCTCCCTTTCAGCTGAATGTAGTATTTCTTATGGTGAGAGAGGGAAAGGTGTAACTGACAGAACTCTGAATTTCATTTATTTATTTATTATTATTTTTTAATTTTATTTATTTATTCCCTTTTGTTGTCCTTGTTTTATTGTTGTAGTTATTATTGTTGTTGTCGTTGTTGGATAGGACAGAGAGAAATGGAGAGAGGAGGGGAAGACAGAGAGGAGGAGAGAAAGACAGACACCTGCAGACCTGCTTCACCGCCTGTGAAGTGACTCCCCTGCAGGTGGGGAGCCGGGGTTCGAACCGGGATCCTTATGCCGGTCCTTGTGCTTAGTGCCACCTGCGCTTAACCCGCTGCGCTACAGCCCGACTCCCTATTTATTTATTTTTTAAAAAAATATTTATTTATTCCCTTTTGTTGCTTTTGTTATTTTATTGTAGTTGTTATTGTTATTGATGTTGTCATTGTTAGATTGGACAGAGAGAAATGGAGAGAGGAGGGGAAGACAGAGAGGGAGAGAGAAAGACAGACACCTGCAGACCTGCTTCACCGCTTGTGAGGCAACCCCCTGTAGGTGGGGAGCCAGAGGCTCGAACTGGGGTCCTTACATTGGTCCTTGGGCTTTGCGCCACCTGCGCTTAACCCGCTGCGCTACCGCTCAGCTCCCAGAAGTCTGAATTTTAAAAGCCATTAGTTGGGAGACTGGGCAGCGGCTCATCCAGCAGTGTGAGGATGAAACTGTGCACAGGAACCTGTGTTAAAGCCCCTGGTGCCCGGCTCAAGGGAGGAAGCTGCACACACAGTGAAGCAGTGCTTTGAGCGTCTCTGTTCTCTCTCTCTCTCTCTCTCTCATTACCAGAGCACTGCTCAGCTCTGGCTTATGGTGGTGCCGGGATTGAACCTGGGACTTGAGAGCCTCAGGCGTGAGCGTCTCTTTGCACACCCACTGTCTGCCCCGCCCTCTTTCTCCTTATCTTCCCCTTCCTTTAATTTCTCTCGGGTCTGTATCCAAAATACATATTTTAAAAATAGAAGTCAAAAGTTGGAATTTGTAATACACATTTGCTGTCTCGTTAATTGATTACTCTGTGTATGTTATTTAATTAACTTATGATACTTCTAGACTTTCTTATTATTATGTGTACTAGTGATCTAATCCAGGGCCTTACACATGCAAGGCATGTGCTTCGCTACTGAACCACCTTGCCAACCCCAAGCTGTTACAGTTGCTTCCTCTCTCTTTGGCAGAGGTCATTATTCACTCGAGGTTTCTCAGTGAGAGAAAAGACATAGATGAGCTCAGTAGAAATGTTTTTTTAAACAATAATTTGAATATACTTTAAGAAGGAAATATTTTGCATTGGGGTCTTATCTCAAAGATAATTTTCTGATGCCATACTTAAATCCTTCAACCAGAAATGAAATCCTTGTCTTTATTCCTTTAGAATTCTTTCTCCTCTCCTCGTCGTTCTTCTCCTCTCCTCCTCTTCCCCTCCCCCACTTGTGTGTTTCCAGTCCCCCCTCTTGTTTATTTCCAGATAAAGGGACAGAAACAGAGCAGGGGGTGGGGGGCGGTAGGTACGGAGAAACACGACAGCACTGCTTCACTACTTGTGAAGCTCCCCAGAGTGGTGCTCGTGCCTGGTGGCGGAGGCTTGCGCATAAATCCTTTTGCACTGCAGTGTGTGAGCTTCACTGGGTGAGCTGTCTGTCTCCTGGCCTTTCCCTGTGAGTTTTTGGCGTTTGTCAAGCTCAGTATATTCTTTCCTCTGATAAGAGGCTTCCCACTGTATGTGCCAGTAATTTTCAGGAGTGAAATGCACACAGCATGCCTTTTGATGGATGATTACTGGGACACATTCTAAAGGTGCAGACTGTGTTCAGACAGCTGCTCTGTAGTACTAGTTAGGCTTGTCTCTGTTTTGATTAGATGAGATGACTTGGGCTTTGGGTGAGCCTGTGATTTTCACCCTCACTCCCCCCCCCCTTTTTTTTTCCTTTTGTCTATCTTTCCTCTCCCTTCTCCTTTTAGGCTACACTATTCGTAGTGGCACAGTCCCTTTCTTAGCATTTATCCTCGGTTGTCTTGTGAGGATCTCTAGTCTACTCTTTCCTACCAACACCTAGATGTCTGCTGAACTTCTCTAGATAGGGGACTACCCTAATAAAGAAATATCCTTACTCATGATCATTAGCCACAGAAGTGCTGGCTTTGTTTTATAGAAGACAGTCACAGAAGCCAGTCCCTTTATAATTACTGCCACCTGTGACAGACATCGTTCTAATACAAAGAACTGAATTATATGTCACAGGAAACTTCATCTTGGCCTTAATATATATCAGGTTTCTTCTTTGGAGGCAGAAAACTGTCATAAGATTCCCTTGAACATTACAAAGCAGGGTTCCCTAAATGTTTCCACTTGGTTATAGCTCTATAAAAAAGAAATTTTTATATTAAACATTTTGAGTAATTCTGCACTTAAGTTCTGTCTTATACACTAATGTGCCGTTTTGAATGTCTAGCCAATGAGGACAGGTTCTCTTCAGGCAAGGACTATCTCTTTTATACTCTACAGCATGCCAGTCATAAGGCATATATGAAGGCATTAGTAAATGTAGGAGTAATAAGGAAATAATCCGGAGATACAGTAAAACAAACAAAAGGGTCCAAAAAATACAAGGGTTATATTAGCAGTTTTGTGGTTGTTAGTTAATTTTGATTATGTGAAAAATGGTTAATCATATTAATGGACCAATTTCAAATATTAAAGTATTTTATGTAAGTATTTTTTCATAAAAATTTAATTCTGGTATTTTCATGTCAATAAGTAAAGAAGTTAGATGAAAAACAATGTTACTATAACATACTGTTTTGTTTTCTTATCTCCTTTGTCAATCCTCACCGTGTCTGGATCTCGGGCTGTCCATGGAATGACTTCTGGATCCTCTGAACCGCAGAGCCCATTGTGAAGAATGGCAGGCCTCCAACCTCTCATAGTATGCACTCCTTCCTCCACCAGTACGCAGGCTCCTTCAAGAAGCCCCCATTGCGGAGACCACATAGTGTTATTGGGGGAAGCCTTGGTTCCTTCATGGCAATGCCCAGAAACGGAAGCAGATTAGGTAATGAAAGTATCTACTTTATTTAAAAGTTGTTGATTGTGCCAGTCTTTATTTCTTTTAAGAGAAAGATTGGGAAGAAGAGGAAGAACAGAAAGATAGTTGTAGAGATATTAGGCTGTCTACCATTACAGAGCAATGACCTTTGCAGATTTGTCCAAAAGGAGGAGAACAAAAGCCTTTAGAGATGGAAACAGGATTTTAAGATGAGTGGTAGGTTGAGATGATGCTTTAGTTAGGGCCATGCCTTATTATTTCTAGATCGTTGTCCTGTGGTCGCCCAGTGCAATAATTCCTTTACTGACTATCACATAATTTGTTACGCTATGTCTCTTTAAATATCTACAGAAAAATATATCTGCAGATTTCTTTTTATTTCTCTGTTCTTTCTGATACTTTTTAAAAAAATTTTTTAGAAGTTTATTTATTAATGAGAAAGATAGGAGGAGAGAGAAAGAACCAGACATCACTCTGGTACATGTGCTGCTGGGGATCGACTTTGGGGCCTCAAGCTTGAGAGTCCAAAGCTTTATCCACTGTGCCACCTCCCGGACCACTTTCTGACATTTTCTTACGTATTGATTTCTAAATTGTTTTAACCATAGCTGTTTTATAGTTTCATAATATGATTATATTTAATAAGATTCTGAGGGTTTTATTTTGTCCTCTTGTAATGTGCTAGAGCTGGTTTATAGTAGTCTCTGAGAAACGCTTGTTACATTTTCAGGAATTTTTCATTCCGGTTACATAATGGTTCTTAAAATAGAAATTATATAAATTTATAGTTAAATAAATGACAAGCAAAGGTAATGACTATTGAAAAGACGTTTATTATTTTACTTCATTGTATTATGCTCTGGGGATTATTCTGTATCTGTCTATTGATTTTAATTTTTTAACACTTTATTTATTATTGGATAGAGACAGAAACTGAGAGGAGAGAGAGGGAAAGAGACAGGGAGACACCTGCAGACCTCTTCACCACTCATGATGCTTTTCCCCTGTATGTGGGGAGCCAGGGTTTGAACCCAAATCCCCGTGCACTGTAACATGAGCACTTAACCAGATGTGCCTGGCTCTCTGCATCTGTCCAGTCAAATACTCTCATGGGTGCACACTTCTTCACAGTTCATGTGTGTCATGTTGTGTAGCTTGAAATTAACCATGGAGGGAGTGTTTACCCCCACAGGAGCCCGAACAGCACTTGGAACAGATAAAGGCTTGATTTATTCTTTCACTGTCTAGAGCAGAGATCTCTAAGCTGTAAACCGTTAGACAGTACGTTCTATCACTTACATCTTGTGAGCACATCATCTCTGCTGCATATTCTTTGTTCAAAAAATAAACCCTTCAACATGCAAACCTAAATTTTAACTCAGCAAGTCACACATGCTGACCTTTGGTCTAAATTTAGACTGATGTTAAAAATGTTAGTAATTCAGACTGAATTAAAAAGTGTGTTGTATCTGTATGTGTCACACTGTGAGTGGCACAAAAATTGGGCCATTAGAAAATATGATTTTCTGGTAGTGTTTAAAGACTATCAGTTGATTCAATAAAGAAGTTAGCCTGAATGAAAAGTGAGCAGAGGGGCTGGATGGTGGTGCATCTGGTTGAGTGCACACGTACCTGTGTTCAAGCCCCTGGACCCCGCGCAGGGGAAAGCTTCACGAGTGGTGAAGCAGGGCTGTAGGTGTCTCTCTGTCTGCCTCCTCAGTTTCTCTCTGTCTCTATCCAATAGTAAATAAATAAAATGCATGTTTTTAAAAAGTGAGCAGGCACTTGCATTGTTTCACTTTAGTTTTACAAACAAAAATGAAAATATCAGCCAGTATTCATTGGGACATGAGCAGTTTCTTAGTTGAGTCAGATTGTGTCAAGCACATTTTATTCATAGAGATGTGTATGATCCCTGGTAGTCCTTAGGCAATAAATAGAGCAAGTTTATTTGTTGAAGTTTGCCCTTGACTGAAGATATAGCACTTTGAGTTTTGTGCCTTTTACGGGATGTTCTACTTGCAGCTTGAATATCCAAGACTTCATCTTTTATCCCAATGTGGCAGTTAGTTAATCACAAGCTCGATTCCACCAGATCAGCAGCCTTTTGCTACAAAGTGACAGTTAGCTTCTGCCTGAACCATTTTGCCTTTGTTTCTTGGGTACCATCTGTGCATTTTTACCAACTCAGCTATGCATTTTAAGATTTCTTTTCAAATATAAGAATATTTCTAGGTTTGCTGGAAATAGAAGGCATGGTAAAATTGTCTCAACATTTCTAGTGTTGCATAACGTAAAACTTACCCTGAGATGTTTCAGATACCATAGTTAGTACTAACATGAGTACATTGATATTTGCTACCAAGTTAAAATTATTATTATTATTTTTTAAATATTTATTTTATTTATTTATTCCCTTTTGTTGCCCTTGTTGTTTTATTGTTGTAGTTATTATTGTTGTTGTCGTTGTTGGATAGGACAGAGAGAAATGGAGAGAGGAGGGGAAGACAGAGAGGAGGAGAGAAAGATAGACACCTGCAGACCTGCTTCACTGCCTGTGAAGTGACTCCCCTGCAGGTGGGGAGCCGGGGTTCGAACCGGGATCCTTATGCCACTCCTTGTGCTTTGCGCCACCTGTGCTTAACCCGCTACGCTACAGCCCGACTCCCCCAAGTTAAAATTATTAATCAGATCTTAATGTAAAGTCTCACCCCAAATCTATCTAAGATCTATTCTAAGACTAATTTGATGAAGTCCTTGAGTTAATTTTTTTCCCACTAATTTAAAGGGTTCTCATATTTTGTAAGCAGAATTTGTTGAGCACCTTCTGCATGCTATGTACTTAATGTTTTAGAACTATAAAACTATAAAAATCCAAATTCTGCTCTCAGGATCTTATTAAAACAAAATAAACATGCTCTCTCTTGTACTTTGGTGGACACAGTGAATATGTCTGCTTAGACAAGACCTTCACTGTATGATGACGTAAGAGGATTTTAAAAAGTGGTCTTTTTTTTTTTCTTTTTAATGAGAGATACAGAGAGAAAGAGCACTGCTCAGCTCTGGCTTTTGGTGGTGTTGGGGATTGAACCTGGGGCCATAGAGCCTCGGGCCTGAAAGTCTTTTGTATAACTATTATGTTGTCTCCCCAGCACATGAGGATAATTTGACATTTTTAATTTGTGATTAATAGTGGTTTACAAGATTGTAAGGTTACAGGGTTTATAGTTCCACACTGCAGTCACTGCCAAAGCTCTGTGCCCTTCCCTCCCAACAATAACCACCATGGTTCTCACAAAATCTTAGAAACTATTGCTGCACATCTGTTTTTTCTTTTTATTGCAAGTTCATGTATTCAGTTGTTTGAATAGAGTTCACTAGGTTGATAAAATGAGGAAAGCACCTCATTTGGCTAGGGGGAAGGTAGGATACTAAAGCACTACAGTATGAAACAACATGTATTTTCAGGAATAAGTATAATGGAGAGGAGTAGTGGCAAGCATTGTGTTTCAGAACTAGAGCTTGCTTCAGGTGGGCCACCTCTGCTGGCTGAATTAGAGGATGACTGACAAATGCAAATATATTATTGGATGTACAAGTAATGCAGATGCGTCTAGAATGTTTCCTAATGCCTGACTGGATGTACAGATGCGTCTAGAATGTTCCCAGATGCCTGACTGGATGTACAGATGCGTCTAGAATGTTCCCTAATGCCTGCATGGATGTACAGATGCGTCTAGGATGTTCCCTAATGCCTGACTTGATGTACAGATGTGTCTAAAATGTTCCCTAATGCCTGAGTGGATGTACAGATGCGTCTAGGATGTTCCCTAATGCCTGACTGGATGTACAGATGCGTCTAGGATGTTCCCTAATGCCTGACTGGATGTACAGATGCGTCTAGAATGTTCCCAGATGCCTGACTGGATGTACAGATGCGTCTAGAATGTTCCCAGATGCCTGACTGGATGTACAGATGCGTCTTGAATGTTCCCTAATGCCTGACTTGATGTACAGATGTGTCTAGGATGTTCCCTAATGCCTGCATGAATGTACAGATGCATCTAGAATGTTCCCTAATGCCTGACTGGATGTACAGATGCGTCTAGAATGTTCCCTAATGCCTGACTTGATGTACAGATGTGTCTAGGATGTTCCCTAATGCCTGACTTGATGTACAGATGTGTCTAAAATGTTCCCTAATGCCTGAGTGGATGTACAGATGCGTCTAGGATGTTCCCTAATGCCTGACTGGATGTACAGATGCGTCTAGGATGTTCCCTAATGCCTGACTGGATGTACAGATGCGTCTAGAATGTTCCCAGATGCCTGACTGGATGTACAGATGCGTCTAGAATGTTCCCAGATGCCTGACTGGATGTACAGATGCGTCTTGAATGTTCCCTAATGCCTGACTTGATGTACAGATGTGTCTAGGATGTTCCCTAATGCCTGCATGAATGTACAGATGCATCTAGAATGTTCCCTAATGCCTGACTGGATGTACAGATGTGTCTAGAATGTGCCCTAATGCCTGCATGGAGGTACAGATGCGTCTAGGATGTTCCCTAATGCCTGACTGGATGTACAGATGTGTCTAGAATGTTCCCAGATGCCTGACTGGATGTGTAGATGTGTCTAAAATGTTCCCTGATGCCTGAGTGGATGTACAGATGTGTCTAGGATGTTCCCTAATGCCTGCATGGATGTACAGATGCATCTAGAATGTTCCCAAATGCCTGACTGGATGTACAGATGCGTCTAGAATGTTCCCTAATGCCTGAATGGATGTACAGATGTGTCTAAAATGTTCCCTAATGCCTGACTGGATGTACAGATGTGTCTAGGATGTTCCCTAATGCCTGCATGGATGTACAGATGCATCTAGAATGTTCCTAAATGCCTGACTGGATGTACAGATGCGTCTAGGATGTTCCCTAATGCCTGACTGGATGTACAGATGCGTCTAGAATGTTCCCAAATGCCTGACTGGATGTACAGATGCGTCTAGAATGTTCCCAAATGCCTGACTGGATGTACAAGTAATGCAGATGTGTCTAGAATGTTCCCAAATGCTCTCAATTTCCCCTCTCTACTGTCATTTAATCTTTACAGCTATTTCTTTTTTTTTTTTTTTCCTCCAGGGTTATTGCTGGGCTCGGTGCCTGCACCATGAATCCACTGCTCCTGGAGGCCATTTTTTCCCCCTTTTTGTTGCCCCAGTTGTTGCAGCCTCGTTGCGGTTATTATTGCCATTGTTGACGTTGTTTTGTTGTTGGATAGGACAGAGAGAAATGGAGAGAGGAGGGGAAGACAGAGAGAGAGGGGGAGAGAAAGATAGACACCTGCAGACCTGCTTCACCGCCTGTGAAGCGACTCCCCTGCAGGTGGGGAGCCGGGGGCTCGAACCGGGACCCTTACGCTGGTCCTTGCGCTTTGCGCCACGTGCGCTTAACCCACTGCGCCACCGCCCGACTCCCACAGCTATTTCTAAAAACATGATAATCCACCTTATAAGAGTCCCTCCCTAAACACGATTTTTATTGTAGTTCTCTAAAGTGAGATACTTAGTGAATAATTTTTTGTGTTTTATATTCAGCACTGGTGTATGTGGGGTTGGAGCTGTGTTAGCCCCCTTTTTTTAATTTAAGAAAGGAGACATTAACAAAATCATAGGACGGGGGGGGGTACAACTCCACACAATTCCCACCACCCGATCTCCATATCCCACCCCCTCCCCTGACAGCTTTCTTATTCTCTATCCCTCTGGGAGCATGGACCCAGGGTCATTGAGGGTTGCAGAAGGTGGAAGGTCTGGCTTCTGTAATTGCTTCCCCGCTGAACATGGGCGTTGACTGGTCAGTCCATACTCCCAGTCTGCCTCTCTCTTTCCCTAGTAGGGTAGGTCTCTGGGGAAGCGGAGCTCCAGGACACATTGGTGGGGTCTTCAATCCAGGGAAGCCTGGCTGGTATCCTGATGGCATCTGGAACCTGGGGGCTGAAAAGAGAGTTAACATACAAAGCCAAACAAATTGTTGAGCAATCATGGACCCAAAGCTTGGAATAGTGGAGATGAAGTGTTGGGGGATACTCACTGCAAACTCTAGTGTACTTCTGCTTTCAGGTATATATTTTGCCCTAGTTTATGGATACGTGTGAGCATATGCTCTATCTCCTGGAACCTGGTCTATATCTAGGTTTTGGGACTTTGTTAGGAAGTGAACCACCTGGAATGGAATTAGAGAATACCATGAAAGGAAAGGTCTCACCCGAGTGATGAAGCTGAAAGGTTGTCATTCCACACCTGAAGTCTCTGGACACAGTCTGAAGTGAAGCATGTTGGGGTGGCACTTGTTGCGTTGATTAGGTTGCAATCAGCGGATGCAATATTATTTGATAAGAATTGGGAGAAGCATACGGGAAAGTGGGCCCTACCCTAGGGTCCCAGGACTGGGGGAAGTTTAGGCTCTATAGTGGAGATGTGAGGTTCCTGCTGTCTTAGGGTTGAAGAAGACAATGGATAGTTATTGTTATCATCACATTATTTGGTGATTGGGTTAACTTTGAAAAGTCCCTTTGTTAGACATACAATCAGTTTCCCCCTCTCATATTAATTAAATAGTGATTTATATAACTATAATTTAATAGGTGTGTACAGTGTTAGCCCCTTTTAAAAAGTTAAGATTAGCGCTGCAGGTTAAGCGCACATGGTGCAAGGCGCAAGGATCCCGGTTTGAGCCCCCAGCTCCCCACCTGCAAGGGAGTCGCTTCACAGGTGGTGAAGCAGGTCTGCAGGTGTCTGTCTTTCTCTCCCCCTCTGTCTTCCCCTCCTCTCTCCATTTCTCTCTGTCCTATTTAACAATGACAACATCAGCAACAATAATAATAACTACACCATCAATGAAAAAACAAGGTCAACAAAAAGGAAAATAAATATTAAAAAAGTTAAGATTATCTTAAAAATTAGTTAAGCTGGCTGTTGTAGACATCATGGCACATAAAAGGCAAAGATCAAGTTTCTGTTTTAGCTCTGCCTATAAGCTGTTTGACCTTTTAATGTCATTTAATCTCTCAGTTTTCAGTTCCCAAGTCTTGAAAATGAAAGAACCGCTAAATAATCTTCAAGTGTTATTTCCAGTCAGTGTTATTCAACATTTGATAATAACTTGAGGTTTTTTTTTTATACATAATTTAAGAGTGTGAAAGGTTTCTTAACAACTGTTTCAGGACAGTTGAATTATATTTTTTCCAATTAACTGCATACTTATGACACTTTGGGGGCTGTGACTTTTATCTGGCATGTATATATATATATTCCCTGCAGTGATAATAAATTATGGTATAAAGTAGGATGAGTCACATTGCTTATAAGATAGTGTTTCTGTCGGGCGGTAGCGCAGCGGGTTAAGCACAGGTGGCATGAAGCGTAAAGACTGGCGTAAGGGTCCCGGTTCGAGCCCCTGGCTCCCCACCTGCAGGGGAGTCGCTTCACAGGTGGTGTTGAAGTAGATCTGCAGCTGTCTTTCTCTCCCCCTCTCTGTCTTCCCTTCCTCTCTCCATTTATCTCTGTCCTATCCAACAACGACATCAGTAACAACAACAAGCACAACAACAATAAAAAAACAATAAGGGCAACAAAAGGGAAAATAAGTAAATATAAAAAATTTAAAAAATAAGATAGTGTTTCCTTTTCTGATGCAGATATTGTTCATGAAAATCTAAAAATGGGATCAGATGGTGAAAGTGACCAAGCTTCTGGGACCTCATCTGATGAAGTCCAGTCACCAACAGGCGTTTGTCTTAGGAACCGTATACACAGGCGGATCTCCATAGAGGTAACCACTAAAAAGATGTCAAAATATGTGTATAAACAGGCACAGCTATCAAAACAAACGCTTATTTTAAAATTTTTATAAAGCGAAACAGTACTTAGTACTTTTATAAAGCGAAACAGTACTTAGTACAATACAAAGAAAGTTTCTTTGTATTGGTGGGAAGTTGCCTTATGAATATTTCCTTTTATTCTAAGTTCTTACCCCAAGATAAGTAAACCTTATTTACATTAACATTTGTTGTTGTTTTTTTAATTTTTAACTTTATTTAATTGGATAGGACAGAGAAATTGATGAGAGATGGTGGATAGAAAAGGAGAGCCAGAGAGATCCCTGAGCCTGCCTCGCCGACAGTGAAGCTTCCCCCAGCAGGGGGACCTGGGTTTGAGCCCCGGCTCCCCACCTGCAGGGGTCCACTTGATGAGTGGTGAAGCAGGGCTGCAAGTGTCTGTCTTCCTCTCCCTCTTTCTATCTCCTTGTCCTTTCTCAATTTCTCTCAGTCCTATCTAATTAAAGAAATATGTAGGGGAAAAATGGCCACTAGTGGATTTGCAATGCTGGCACTGAGCCCAGCAGTAACCCTAGTGGCAATAATGAAAAATTAATTAATTCATTAATTAGTTAAATAGTCTAATTTTATTAATGATAAATTGAGATTTTTTAACATTTTAGGTTAACTTGATGGTTAATATCATATATAAATTATATCACAATATTCTTAACTATGTATGATTTCTCTCTGATGCGAATTTTTACTTATTACTAACTTCTACATCAGAACTTCCTAATTCTGACATGTGGGTATCTTTATCCCTCCCCACAGGTTGCCTCTACTCTTGAATATTTTCTTTTTATTTGTAAGTTTAATATTTGAAAAGACTTCTTAACATTCTACCCATACGCATACTCTTTTTATTTTATTTTGTGGAATTTGGTTTATAGTGAATGCAATTGTCAATGCATGGGTAAAACTTCTCGATTTTCTGCCAAAGACTCTCACGGCCAGTCTAGGTCCCTTTCCACTACCTGCATCAGGACCTGGAAGCCTCTTACCACCTCCCCAGAGTTTATTGCTGTGGAGCAGTACTCCAAACCCAGTGCGAGTTCTGCTTTGTGTTACCCCTTTCTGTTTTTTCTTGACTTCTACCCATGAGTGAGATCATCCCCTGTTCATCCTTCTTTTTCTGGCTTACCTCATTTAAAGTGTTTCATTAAAGCTTCATCCATGATGAGGTAAAGAAGGTGACTTCATCATTCTTAATAGCTGAGTAGTATTCTACTGTATGTATAGACCACGGATTTCAAATATATATTCTTGAGAATGTTTTGGTATTGTTTTCTCTTTATTCTAGTTTAATTTTAAATATTTTGTTTTATAGTTCTTAAACATCTCATCTTTTGTTTCATGGTTTGGATATGATTATGAATGGTAGAGTTTTACTTCTAGAATTTTTGTGACTTAGTGAATAATATTGGCAAGATTCCCTTTCAAGTTTGCTCCAGCTCAAAGGATATATTTATATTAAATAGAAATGCCTTTGAATTTTTTCTTTCTATTGGCATTGTAATAGTACTTTTGTTTCACTGTTCTATATAAAATCACACAATATTTGTTAGCTATCGAAACTGATATTCTTTTGTAGTATTACCTACTACTGATGTATGGTATAATAATATCAAAGAAAATTCTGCATCAACTACACTGTTAAAATAACTCAGAAATAACTGGGTTGTAGAGTCCACTTATGTGGAACTATTGCTACATTGCACGCATTGGTTTACAGTATATATCTTTGCACACAGTTTATATGGTCAACAGAGGTGACTTTGTACCTGCTAAATAAAGCATTATAGATAGTTATCACTAAGAGCTAGAGCTCGAGAGCTCAAACATTACTGTCTTTGTCTTTTGTGTGTGTGTAATTACCTTCAAGTAAGTTTTTCCTTTTTTGTTGAAAGGATTTAAATAAGAGGTTATCACTGCCTGCAGACATCAGAATACCGGATGGATACCTTGAAAAGTTGCAGATAAACAGCCCGCCATTTGACCAGCCAATGAGCCGACGGTCTCGCAGAGCTTCCCTGGTAAGTCCTTCTACCCAGAATGCCATTACTAGCTTGGGGGGGGGGGTGCTGTATTTTACTTCCATTTTTATATTCAGCTTTTTCAAATTCATTTAATGGTAGTACAGTATTACAGACTATTAGGGTTATGTGTATAGGACTTAACCACATCGACTACTAAATTCTAATACCATTATGCTAAAAACAGTCCTCCCTCCTCATTCCTTCCAGGAACGGTTTTCATAAAGTTATCTGTGATCGTTTTCTGTTTGTCTGTTTATTTCTGTGATTATTGGGGCTATTTTGCTCCTGGCTGACCTTTGCAAATGGAAAGAGACAGATAGAATGCAAGGTAGCACAGCATCAAAGCTCCCTTCAGACCAGGCTCAGACTGGTCCCTGCACATGACGAGACAAGGACACCGTCCAGTCGGGTCACCTTGCCAGCCCTGATAGAATTGTTGTTTCTATTTTGTGTGTGCATGAAAGCTCCCAAATTGTCTTCCTCTTCATTTCACTTATTATAATTCACCTCTTTTTACTCAAAAGTAGTATTCCATTTTGCATATAGGTTATAGTTTCTTTAACCAGTTATCTCTTCAAGACCATTTAGATTGTTTCTGTATTTTAGCTATTGTGAATATTGCTGCTATGAACATAGGAGTGCATATGTAGCTTTTTGAATTTTTGTATTATCTTTATTTAATTTATTGGATAGAGATAGCCAGAAATTGAGAAGGAAAGGGTGATAGAGGAGAGAGACAGAGAGACATCTGCAACACTGCTTCACCACTTGCAAAGCTTTCCCCCTTCAGGTGGAGGCCGAGGGCTCAAGCCTGGGTCCTTGTGCACTGTGACATGTGCGCTCAACCAGATGCACCACCATCTGGCCCTACTTTTTGAATTTTTTTTATCACATGGGAAAATGTCTAGGTGTGAAGGACAGCCAGATTGTAAGTATTTCTAGTCTCTTAAATAACTAAATTTTACTACATTCCCTTTTGGATTTTAGTTTTTTTTAATCCCCAAGGGTCTAAGGATGCAAATTGGAAGAATTCAAACTATACTCTCTTTCATTTTGTGGTAAATCTATTGGTGTGTGCTGGATGTACAGAATATATTAACAGTTCCTAGATATATAGAAAAGTGTATCAAACATACTGTTTAAAGCTCTGTGAAGCTTTGCAAATTTAACATGCTCTGTTATATAAAGGAAAAAATTAAAACTCCCAGTAAACTCCCCTCTGATCAATTTCTGTCTCCACTTTCTCAACATGACTCATTCAAATGCTAAAGATTATTACTATTTTTTTACTCGGGCCACCAGTGCATGATAGGTCCAGTTGCCCTTCGTACAAGTGCCTTCTTGTCTCTAAGCTTTCTGGTAAATAGATATTGCTAGCTCATAATGGTTTCATTTTGCATTTTTTTGATGTCTGAGTCAACTACCTTTTTCTATTTACTCATTTATTTATGGAATTAGATGCACAGCTTACTATTCTGGGCCACTTAAAAAAATTTATTTATAAAAGGGAAACACTGACAAAAAACACAATTCCCACCACCAGAACTCCGTATCCCATCCCTTCCCCTGATGGCTTTCCTATTCTTTATCCTTCTGGGAGTATGGACCCAAGGTCATTGTGGGATGCAGAAGGTGGCAGGTCTGGTTCTGTCATCTGTGTTCTAAGCAGAGGAAACTTCATGAATCAGAACCCAGAAGTATGCATATGGGAATGTTGATGGAGTTCTAATTGATCTAAAGGTAAATGCGGCAGCACATATTAGGACAGACTAATACTTATGTATTGCTATTCTTTGGCACTTCGTGGCTTACAGTAAAGTTGTTGACGTGCAGGCACTACTCCTTGTCTCTCCACAGTAGGTGTTAGCACAACATTCTGGCCGCCAACGTAAATCCTTTCCCGCCACCGTGCATCAGGACCCTCCCAGCCCATTCCCTTCCCTTCTTGCCCAGAGTCCTTTGCTTTGGTGCAGTACCACAAACCCGTCTCAACTTGTACTTTGTGTTTTTGCTTTTTGTCTTTAATTCTCCTATAAGTGAGATAGATCAGCCAGTATTCAACCTTCTCTCTTTGGTTTCATATTTTGAGTAGCAATATCTAAGAGGCAGAGTGATTAAAAATAGTAATATTCCTATGAGTAGAAACTGAGAAGCTAGTCACAGACCCATGTTTAAGCCACCAGTCCTCTCTTGCATGGGGAGCAGACACTGCACTAATGGTAGATCAGTAATGCGAGTGTCTCTCTGTGTCTCTCTCTCCCCGTCTCTCCTCTCTCCCTGACTATAAAAATAAAAAAGACTTTTAAAAAAGGATGCTGCAGATGGAGCTGCAGACACTAAACCCATAATTGATAACCCTGGTGTTGGAGAGGAGAGGGAGAAGCAAGTCACAGAATTCAGTTCTGATGGATAAAAAATAAAGTTTGCTGATTGGCTCGTCTATTAATTCATGATTCTCAAATGGTTCCTCAATACTGTTGTTACTGTCTCTGGTTAACTCATCTCTCTTCTACGTAGCTTCTGGCTCCTCCTATGTAAAGATGTTAATAAAATTCACTGTATCAGTGGGATGATGATTTGCAGAACAGCTGTCACATATGTACTATTTCTAATTGCCAGTGATAGGTATCAGTACCCCACACCCTCCACCACAGGGCACTGGGCCCTCAGCACGTGTTGATGATTAACAAGATTCCTTAAGCCCCTTAAATTCCCATCTCTTTTGCCATTTTTCAGTCCATGGATGTCCTGCTGTAGACTAATAAGTATTACATGCAGTGAACTAATAAAAATTCAAAATCTACTCACAACTTAGAATTTCACTCTATATTTTTTCCTTCTTTATTTTTTAAACCTACTTCTCTGTAAATTAGGATGAATTAGGTCATTCTAATGTATCTGGTAGTTTCTTCTTCTGGATTATTTCATTTAGCATGATTCCTTCAAATCCCATCTAAGTTATAGCAGAGGAGATTTCTTCATAAAACTGAGTTGTATTCCATTGTATATGCCACACCTTTTGTAACCATTACTTCTCATTGGACATTTGGGTTGTTTCCAGATTTTGGCTGGTAAACATAGCCTCACAGTGAATGTAGGTGTGCATAGATCTCTTCAGATCTGTGTTTCTTAGAAAGATAACTGGAAAGGAAATGCCACATTTCATGATAGATCCATTTTTAATATCAATCTCTAGACTGTTTTCCTGAGTCTGGACCGATTTATATACCTTCAACGGTGTTGAAGAGTTCCTTTTCACCCACATCTTTGTCAGTACTGTTTCTGTCCTTATCAGTGTATGGCACTCTCACAGGTATGAAGTTGTATTCTTTCTTGTTTGCGTTTCTCAAATAACCATTGATTTGTACCACCACCACCCCCAAACCTCTTGGGCATTTGAATATCTTCTTTGATGACAAGTCAGTTCAGATCTATCTTTATTGCCACCGGGGCTACTGCTGGGTATCAGTTTCATAGCTGGGACAAACCCACTGCTCCTGGTGGCCATATCTGCCTGCCTGCCTGCATTCCTACTTCTCTTCCTCCCTTTTTCTTATTTTGTAGAGACAGAAATTGATAGCAGACAGCAGAAGGATAGAGACAGAGACGCCTTGCACCACTGCCTCACACTCACGAAGCGTCCCCTCTTGCAGGTGGGGACCTAGTCCTTATGTGTGGCAACATGTGCACCATCCTTGGTGTGCCAGCTCCTGTGTTAAAATATTGACTGTTCAAACAAAATATATTGATTATTGGATTATGCAAGTGCTATTTAATAATTCACTTTTGGCTGGTAAGAAATAGATTGTTTTGACTCTGATTTAGATTAGTGGAAAAGTATATGCTATTACTTAAGATTCATTGCGGAACTTAAAACAATAGCATTCTCAGTGGAAGATTTGTGAGACTGGTAATTGTAACTTCAGTAGACCAGATGTTTGTATATGGACATTGTCTCATTATACTGAGATTAAAAATTATTATTTCAAAAGAATATGCTTCTTTCTAAATGACTGTTGAATTCCTTATTCATGACGTTACCAGTATAGAACACATGGAGTCCTGTTTTTTTTTTTTGTTGTTGTTGTTCTAAGAATAGGTAAGAAAATAAATTATCAGTTTATTCTCAAATAAGACATATACTTATGGGGTGTGGATGTGAGGTTCAGAGCCCACCTATGGCTTAATTTAACTTTGGCCTATTATTTACAAGGTCAAGGTAATAATAACATGATGATGATAAAACAGTACATTGTAAAACAGCATGACAGAATAGAATAGAATAGAATAGAATAGAATAGAATAGAATAGAATAGAATAGAATAGAATAGAATAGAAGGTGTCTGTTTTCTGCCCTCTGTATACCTAACAGATAAGACATGTTTCTATCAGTAACAATAATTTAGTCATTCTCAAGGGGAGAAGTGGTGTTCAAAAGCTAGGAGAGGGGGGTCGGCCGGTGGCGCAGTGGGTTGGGCGCATGTGGCACAAAGCACAAGGACCGGCGTAAGGATCCTGGTTCGAGCTCCCAGCACCCCACCTGCAGGGGAATCGCTTCACAGGCAGTGAGGCAGGTCTGCAGGTGTCTGTCTTTCCCCCTCTCTGTCTTCCCCTCCTCTCTCCATTTCTCTCTGTCCTATCCAACAATGAACAACATCAACAATGGCGATAATAATAACCACAATGAGGCTACAACAACAAAAGGGGGAAAAATGGCCTCCAGGAGTGGTGGATTCATGGTGCAGGCACTGAGCCCAGCAGTAACCCTGGAGGGAGAAAAAAAAAAAAAGCTAGGAGAGTTGCAAAGCCAGGTAGTCTCTTGGTGCAATTATGCATTTAAAAAAGTAATTTCAGCTGTTTGGAAAGCAGATTTAAAGTTTTTTTTTTAATATGTTAAGATAGAAAGCTTATTGTTTCATTACTTTAGATGTTACTTTTAGCTATCTTTTTGAAACTTTAAAAGTATTGTAAAATGACTTTCGGTGGAATTTCAGTCTAGATTTTGAACCCGTGAAAGTAGGAGTCATGTCTGTCTTCTTCACTGTGTACCTCCATTATACTTGGCAAATGCTGAACACATGCACTTTGTCCTCTGGCGTCTGAGTTATTTCTGTAGGAGAGCATGTCAACAAGCTAGTCATTATATCTGTTGTTGTTAATCCTGTCCTGTCCAGCAGATAAAAATGCAAGCAAATTTTCTCCCAAAGGGTTTTAGCAAATTAATCAAGTCATATCTGGTTGCAACGAATCCTAAGGCTAGAAATTGTTGAAATTTAGTCTTTGAGTTTGATTCTGACAGTCTACCAGTGTAACTGTGCCTTTTGTCTGAGCTTTGTGCCTGCATGGATGGAATTCAGTAGTGCTATTTATTTTATAGTTTATTATCTAAGTTTAACTTTATAATTACAGCACAGTAATTACTTTCTTTATTAAAATCAGTCTTTCAGCATATCCCAATGATCTCTAGAAGTTCGTTCTCTGGAAGTTTGACACTGTGTGGTATTAGTTGTTGACATGTGCCTTAGTTTACTCCTTATGTCCTTTATATAGTAGAGTAACCTCTGTATCATCTCCTCCCAATCTTGAAATCATAAGCAAACCTCAGCATTTTTGTTAAAGCCTTCACTGGACCAAAAATACTTACTTTAAGGACATGCTAGTATTTAGTCACTTCAAATAAGAAAATTTCTGAGATCCTGATGAAAAAAAGTTCCTAGTTTGCAGTTGCATTTTTTTCTTAGCAGTGCTAGAAAATAAATTCAAGGCCTCAGTCATGCACAGTGTTATTAAGTAGACTCCCAGCCCATTTTATGCTTAACTAGATAGGACTAAGAAATTGAGAGAGAGGGAGGAGGAAGTAGAGGAGGGACACAGGGAGCCACGTGCAGACCTGCTTCACCACTCTGAAGCTTGTCCCTACAGGTAGGGACTTGGGTCCTTGCACATGGCATCGTTTGTGCTCAGCCAGGTGCACCACCACCAGCCTAATTTTTAATACTTGACTTTTCGAGAGGGGGAGGAGATGAGAGGACACAGCAGTGTTTGACCATTTGCAGAGTTGTTCCTGTACTGTTGATGGTGCTCCCACGTGGTGCTGGGCTCAGACCGAAAGCCTGTGCCCATCAAGGTGCCCTCCAGCTGTCTCCAGGTCCCTGCAGTCAGGCATTTCTGCTTGCTTGCTTCTCAGTGTCATCAAATGAGGGCTTTCTCACCCGGCTAACCCACCAGGGTCTTGCATTGTTTAGCTCACACTAGATGCCGTCTGTTAGTCTAAGTTTTAACTTCAAAATTCCTGGCAAAGATGCAGCAGTTCCATATTTGTGAATTAAGCACCTGAATTAGCAGGGATAGGTAAAAGAAAAGAAAAGTGCATTTTCTAATATAATTTGTCTGTCTTTGGCCACTAGGCCTTTTTTGGGGAGTAAGTTGTTTAAAGTCGTATGTAAATGAACTACAAAACATACATAAGAGATTATTCAGAATCACTACTCATATAACAACGTAGCTGTTTGTCATATTTCCCATATCAGTTAAATTCATTTCTGTTTTTAAAATGTTGTAGATGATGGTTTTAGTTTATTCTGCTTATTGATGATAGAAAGCAAGAAGTTAATATCACTGAGTCATATATGGAACAATACCTAGGTGAATGATGTGTGATAGTTCTGAAAAACCTTACTTTTAAAAAAAAATAATCTTGCTGAGTTTGGGCATCTTAGTTTTTTAAAACATTTTATTTACTTTAATGAGAGAGGGAGACTAAAGCACTGCTCAGCTCTGGTTTATGGTGGTGTTGGGGATGGAACCTGGGACTTTGGAGCCTCAGGCATGAGAGTCTCTTTGCATAACCATTATGCTATCACCCCATCCCAAAACCTTACTATTTTTTCCCCATATATGCATATACTTTAATAACAGGGTCACTTTAGCTATAAATAAACAAAGAAAAACAAGAACTTAGCACATGATACTTCCACAGCTTGGGTCAAAGCAGGCATACATAGTTTTAAGACACATTGTTGGAATTAAGAGATTGTAACTATCAATTTGGTTACACACATTTTCTAAAATAGTATAAAGGAGTGTGAAGTATGATCAAGCAATGAAAATTCTGTCCTAGGTTTTAATAAAGTCTTTTAAGAAACTCTAAAAACCTATTATCTCACATTGACTCTCAAAACTTTGATTTTTATCAGAATATAAGTTTGCCACTGTAATTTTTTACCACATATCAAAAATTATCAAAAACATACTGATGGAAAATAGTTGCATTTTGAAATTGTTTCTAGTGACATTTTTGTGGTTTTTAACTTTTCAATGAATGTCACATAGGACAAATGGTAATTTGTATATAAAGAACTTGGAAAAAGAATTTGCTTAATGAAAACATAGGCACAAAAACCTTGCTTTGTACTGAATATTTGTAAGCAGCATATTTTGGCTTATTAGGAAAGTCGTGACTCATTTTTGCATAGAAAAAAGTATGTCATGACTTTCTGACAACCCATTGTGTTAGTGAAAACCTTAGAGTGCACAGAGGGGACTGGGTGGTTGTGTACTCAGCAGAGCACACACTCAGCCTGCATTGCACTGAGACCTGGGCTTGAGTCACTGTCACCACTGTCACCACCTGCAGGGGAGAAGCAGTGCTGCCTGCACTTCCCTGTGCATGCCTGAGCTTCCCTCCCCCTTCTTCCTCTCCCTCCCCTCCTCTTCCCCTAGCAAAAACAGGAAAAAGAGAGAGAGAGAGAGAGAAATAACTGCTGAGAGCAGTAGAGTTATGCAGGCACTGAGCCCCAGCTATAACCCTGGTGGCACAAAAAGTACAAAGTGAAGTGTTTTTTAGTCATTCAGTAATCCCACTTGAGACCACTAAAATGATTTTACTGGCTTAGCAAACATTGAATGAAGGTACTAGCAGGCAGATGAAATGGTTTCCTCCTGGCCATGGCCCTTGCTTTTTTAAGCCTTTATTTATTTATTTATTTTTGGTTCTTTTCTGAGTGGTAGTGAATGACGTCAGATTGTCAAATGTCATTTCATTCAACATTTCCAGAAAAGTGGTATAATTGAATCTCCAGAATTATACTAAAATACCATATTTAACCATTCAGCATAGTCTATAACTGAGGTCTCAGGTTATTTATGAAAGAACATTATTTCCTTCACTGGCTATTTATTTAAGGATATCAGTGTCACTTTTTAGTGAGAAGTGAGTCCCTATTGCCAATTTTGCTTCAGAGGTGTGACAGAAAGTCATAAGGAATTTTTTTTTTGCCTTCAGGGATATAGCAGGCTTGGTGTGGGTACTATGAATCCACTGCTCCTGGAGGCTTTTTTTTTTTTAGTTATTATTGTATAGGACAGAGAGAAGGGGAAGATAGGGAGAAAGACAGACATGTGTAGACTTGCTTCATCACTTGTAAAGTGACCCCCCCCCCCCCCCCCCCGCAGGTGGAGAGCCGGGGGCTAGAACCAGGATCCTTATGGGTCCTTACGCTTTGAACTATGTGCACTTAGCCTGGTGCACCACCAGCCGGAAATTCTTTTCCTCTTATGTTTGTTAACTTTTTGCTTCTTCTCTTTCAACCCCTGAATTTCCATCTTCTCTGTGTTGTTCTTTTTTCCTCTGTATTTTAATTGTTAGGTCTTGTTTTGGTTTGGTTTGGTTTGAAGTGTGAGGTTTCTTTTTCCATATCTGGTGTATTCTGCTACTCTCATTTATTGACGCTCCTCAAAATAAACTGACAAACTCAAGGTCTAAAAGTGTAGTACCTTTGAGAGCTTTTTAAGAAATTTGACCATATTAATGTGTCCACCTAAACAGTTCACTGCTTCTAATTAGGAGGGTCACCATCCAGAATGAAGCCCTTGTGGTTTCAAGCAGTCACTCGTGACTCCCCTTTGTGTCCGTATGGGTTTGCTCACTGACTCTACTTCCTGTATGGTGAATTTTACAACACAAGGTCTTTTGTATTTGGCTTTGTCCACTTAGTATATTTTCATGCTGTGGCATATATATATATATATATATATATATATATATATATGTTTTACTGTTTCTTTTTTTGTTGTTTGTTTCCCACCATTTTATTGGATAGGACAAAGATAAATTGAGAGGAGAGCAGGAGATAGGTCCAAAGAAAGAGACACATCTGCTTCACCCCTTGTGAAGCACCCCCTGCAGGGCTCAAACCCAGGTCCTTCCACACAGATACTTAATCGGGTGCACCACCACCCGGACCCCTCTTTTCTTTTTTTAATTTGTCATGACCTTTCTGAAAACCCAATATTTGCTCGGCTAGAAAATCTGAGGTAAACAATATATTGTCATTTGCATGGTCCCTAGGGGACTAACAGATTGTTGAGAAAGATGACTTACTTTAGAATTTCCTTAAAAAGGAAATTGTGCAGTTCCTTGATTTTAGTTTGTGTGCAGTGCTGGTAATAAACCCAGGGCTTCATGCTTATGCAATACCACTGAGCTGCTTCCTGGTCGTATTTAATTATTTTAAGTTAGGATTTAAAAATATTTTGTTCATTTATTAATGAAAGAAAGATATAGACACCAGAGCACTGCTGAGCTCTGATTTATAGCAGTGCTGGGGACTGAACTTGGGACCTCAGAGCCTGCAGTATGGAAGTCTTTTGCATAACTGTTTTCCTGCATTTACTTAGAGGTAGGTAGAGAGAGAGAGGGGAAGAGATAGATACCAAAGCACCTTCCCCAACTCTGCGGTTCTCTTGGTGCTGTCCATGGCGTTGGAGCTCAAGCCCAGGTGAGAATAATGGAAAGGTGCACACTCTGCTCACTTAGTCACCTCCTGGCTCCCAAGTTCTTTGGTATCTTAAACGTCTCAGCATTTTCAAATAAAAGTTTTGTACCATGTGTCCTCAACCAGGTGCACCACCCGCCAGCACCAAAATAAAATACTATGTAGCTGAGTGCTAGCTGATTTACATAAACATTGGGTTGATAACTTGATCATACACACTGAGGTTTCTGAGCTTTTGATTGTTACAACATTAGGTGTGTTTTAAAATGTGATGGATGTTCTGCAGTATAGTTATAATCAGATCTTCTGTTCCAGTGTACCCTTTTTATAGCTGGAGAGTTTGTACTTTGAAGTAGAAATGAACTTTTAAGAATATTAAATTTATAATTGTTTGCTTTCAGTCAGAAATTGGGTTTGGGAAAATGGAGACCTACATCAAATTGGAAAAACTTGGAGAGGTAAGTAATTGTCTTTGAAAAGAATGACATTTTTGTTATTTAGATTTTGTTAGTCCAGTTTTTGCCAACCTGGAAGACATTCTGAAAGCACTGTCCTCTGGAAGATGAGACTTCCTTTAGAAAGGCAAATCTTGGTGAGAAAGTACACCTTTCACATTAGCCCATTAGCTTGAAAAGAAATGAATATTTCCTATGACCTTGAAATCCTCTTTTTTTTTTTTTAATTTTTATTGTCACTTGCACTTCGTCACTTCAGGCCAACTTTTTCAGGTGCATGTGTAGAGAGCTTCCTTTAGTGCCGCTGTGTGCTGTACCTGGGGTTTGAACCTGAGTCCAACACACGGTGAAGCAGGCACGCTCCCAGGTGAACTCCATTCATTCATTTTGTCATCACCCGGGCTTCACTGACGCAGAGTTAAGTTTTTCAGATAGAAAGATAGAGACTGGGGGTCGGGCGGTGGCACAGCGGGTTAAGCGCATGTGGCGCAAAGCACAAGGACCGGCGTAAGGATCCCGGTTCGAGCCCCCGGCTCCCCACCTGCAGGGGAGTCGCTTCACAGGCGGTGAAGCAGGTCTGCAGGTGTCTGTCTTTCTCTCCCCTTCTCTGTCTTCCCCTCCTCTCTCCATTTCTCTATGTCCTATCCAACAACGAATTGCTTTAACAAGGGCAATAATAATAACCACAACGAAGCTACAACAAGGGCAACAAAAGGGGGAAAAAAATGGCCTCCAGGAGCGGTGGATTCATGTTGCAGGCACCCAGCCCAGCAATAACCCTGGAGGAGGAAAAAAAAAGAAAAGAAAGAAAGAAAGATAGAGACTGAGAGACAGATGGGAAGACACCAGAGCACTCAACTTCTTTCAGCACAGCGGCTGCCAGGCTCTAAGCTGGGCTGTTGGCAGATAAAATCAGCAAAAGACTCAAAGAGCTGTCTTGCTTGCCTCATTTTATTTTATTATATTTACTTTGAATGTTTTATTTATTCAAAGTGATGCAGAAATTAAGGTAGGACTGCTCAGCTCTGGTTTATGGTGGTTCTGGGGGTACTGAACCTGGGAGGGACCTCAGAGCTGCAGCTATGAAAGGCTTTGGGTAAGTATCAAGCTGTGTCTCCTCAGCACCTGTTGTGTTTTTTGTTTTTGTTTCTTTGTTTAACTTGAGTTAGTTTGATAGGGCAGAGGAAAGTTGAAATTGAAGGGGATAGAGGGAGAAACACCTGCAGCACGTCTATACTGTTAGAGAGAAGCGTCTCCTCTCCTCCCTCTAACTCACCACTCCCCCGCAGGTGGGGACTGGGGGCTTGAACCTGGTCCTTGGACATGGTAACACGGGCACTTAGCTGGCTGTGCCACCATGTGTGCATGCCCTCCCCCCATGATTTGTTTTTAAAGTCTTGTTTATTTGTTTTCATGATAGAAACAAGAGACAAGAGCACTGCTCAGTATTGGCATACACTGGTGCTAAGGATTGAAACTACCCTCTGTGCCCTCACGCACACAAGCTCCTTTTATTGAAGCACAAACTATTAACACTCTTGCTATCCAAATACAGTTAAACCATAACACCTTGCTGTCTGGCATGTCCTGGGGCAAATTGCATGAGGCCAAATGGTAAAGAATCAAAATGTTCTTCAAAGATACATCTCAGTGAAAATCAGGAAATTCTTGGATAGTTAAGATAAGAAGTTATTTTGGACTGGCAGGTCGTTCTGACTTTTGAAATGGTTTACCTCCCAGATTAGAAAAGAGAAAAAGGCAAGAGTAGATAGTGTAATGGTTATGCAGAGAGACCCCACACCTGAGGCTCTGAAGTCCCAAATTCAAACCCCCCTCCGCCACCATAAACCAGAGCTGAACAGTGCTCTGGTAGAAAAAAAAAAAAAAAGAGGGTGGGGGAGAAAAAATATAATAGAATTAGTGACTAGAGAAGCAGAGAGTTTGAGAGCTGCCCTTGCAATGGTGTAAGAAAGCTCAGTGAGAACATTTGATTTGAATTTTTGTTAATACGCTTTTTTATCTCCAGGTATCAGCTCAGATAAAAACCTTTGATTCTAGAATGACTGATCCACTGTTATTCATATAAGAACTGAATTAGATTTTCTCTCAGTTTTTAAAACTTTTGAAGGTGGTCTTAACTATTAAAAAAAATAATCATTGTCTCTGCAGAAGGGGATTTAACAGATGCTTAGGAATTGAGCTAGGGCACTTTAATATATATATATATATATATATATATACACACACACACACACACACACATATATATATATATTATATAGGTGGCCTTTTTTTTATCTACTTGATGTGCCTTACAGGGTACATATGCAACAGTATATAAAGGAAGAAGTAAACTGACAGAGAACTTGGTGGCATTAAAAGAGATCCGATTGGAACATGAAGAAGGTGCACCCTGCACTGCTATAAGAGAAGGTATATTTTGATCATTTGTCAGCAAGCTGTATTATGAAATTTATGTGAAACCTTTTAAAATCGAGTTTGCATAATGAGAACTAATTTTTGTAAATAAAAAGAGCTCAGTATAGAAAATACTGACAGATATTTTGATCTTGAGAAAGCTGTTATCTAAAGCACCAAAGTATTCATCATAAAGAAATCATTGTATAGATTATAATAAGATACTGCGAAGTCACGAAAGAGGAACTGTCATAGATAGTCAGCACTGGAAATGCTGTAGAGGCTCCTGTCTTACTTAGGACAGCTCAGTGCAGGTGAACTAACAGATCATGCAGATGATCTTGTGTCGGGCACCACTTTGTAAAAGGTGGGTCATCCAGAAAATGATTTGCGGCAGTGATTAGCAATTTGGAAGGGGAAAAGTACATAGCTTAATTATATCTAAATCAGTCCTGAAGTTAACATTTGATGCGGCGGGGGGTGGCAGAAGGTGATACAGAGCGTACAGTTGTAATATTGGAACAATCTAGATGACTAAAAATAGCAAACTCAACCATGAGAGAAAAGTATTTGGATGGCATTGAAATTTTTATTAACCCCCCTTCAGTAATTATTCTTTTAGGTGTAATAGAATATTCTAGCTACTATAGGCTATGGTATTCAAACAATTGAATTCTTTTCTGTTTTGCAGTTTCATTATTGAAGGATCTAAAACATGCAAATATAGTAACATTACACGACATTGTACATACAGATAAATCTTTGACACTGGTCTTTGAGTATCTGGTAAGCATTTAATGACTTTTCAGTATTTAAGTTTGATTTAATGAAGTAGAAAATTGGTTTTTGCTTTTTTTTTAATGGCCCAACTGACTTAAATTTATATGTTACAAAATTTAATTTTAAATGTTCTGTTATTGACAATTAATTAAATGATGTGTGGTGCATTTCAGTCTCCCCCCCCCCCGTGACTTATTTTTAAGACTAAAGATTGGATAAATCAGTAGAGCCTTCTGAAAACTGTCACACCAGCCAGTCAAGTGTTATGTCTTTACAGGATAAAGATCTAAAGCAGTACATGGACGACTGCGGCAATATCATGAGTATGCACAACGTGAAGGTAAGGTTTAGTGTGTCGTTCTCAGATTGTTTGAATGGTGGAGTTAAGCTCATGGTAAATATAACGCAGCTGATACAGATGTTGTACTGTTCAGTTTTTGTACATGGACGACTGTGGCAATATCATGAGTATGCACAACGTGAAGATAAGGTTTAGTGTGTCGCTCTGAGATTGTTTGAATGGTGGAGCTTAGCTTGTGGTAAATACAATGCAGCTGATACAGATGTACTGTTCAGTTTTTTACAAGAGAATTTTGTTCTTTCAGACTATCTTTTTGATAGAGGGTAAGAGACTGAGAGAGAGTGAGTTTGAGAAACAGAGGAGAAACACATGCAGCACTGCTCACCACTCATGCAGCTTCTCCCTTGGGGCCAGGCTCCAGCTTGAATCTGAGTCCTTGCACGTGCTGACATGCCGCCACGTGGCCCTTTCTTTAGTGCAGTTTTAAAGAGAATAAAGACAAGCATTAAGCAGAGACGAGTTACATCAGGTGATGGCATATGCTAGCCTCCTCACTATCCTGCTTAGCCGCATATATTCTATTACTTCTTAGGATCAGGCCTTTTTGCAGAACTACTTCATTTTAAAAATTCTAAAAAGTGTACCATTTGGTCTTTCCTTGCATGTTATAACACCAATTCTCTGAAGCAACTATAGAGTACACTTGCAGGTGTATTCTACGTTAAGAAATAAATTTAAAACATTATAGGGCCAGGGGGTGGTGCACCTGGTTGAGCACATGTGTTATAATGCGCAAGGACCCGGGTTCAAGCCCCCAGTCCCCACCTGCAGGGGGAAAGCTTTGCGAGTGGTGAAGCAGGGCTGCAGGGGTCTCTCTCCCTATCAGCCTCTTAATTTCTGGCTGTCTCTATCCAGTAAATGAAGATAACAATTTTTTTAAATGAACTTATTATATAAAAATCTGCCAGGATAGCCTGAGGGTGCTTCTTTCCGAGCTAGTGCTCTCTGGGTTGGAGAGAACTCAACTGGAGCCGATCTAGGCTGCTGCGTGGGAGAGGGATCAGGAACTCGTGCCGCACTGACTTCGCAGGAGATACACTCTGGAACCCTCGGAGCCGGAAAGCAATTTCCAAGTGTCTTTAATCAGAAGAGCAGCTGTTTTTCTACTCTCCAAGTAGGGTGGAAACAGGATGTGACATAGAGAGGGTGGAGCGAAAAGTGACTGGTGGAAGATCAGGGTGTGACAAGGAGAGGATCAGGGTGTGACAAGGAGAAGATCAGGGTGTGACAAGGAGAGGATCAGGGTGTGACAAGGAGAGGGGGCGGAGCAGGTGAGAATTCTACCACTAAACCACCAATGCCCTGGAGGGAGTGTGGTGCTTTATGTAAATGTAAAAGTGATTTAAATAGACCGCTTTGAATGGGATCAAACCAGTCCCTATATAGGCATACTGGTGCTTGGTTAAGCAGAAGCCAGGGGGAGCTGGCATACTACCCAACAAAAATCTAAATATTTAGAACCACCACTGCTTTTTAAAAAAACACCTTTTTTAAAATTCTGTTTTAATTGAGGAAATACTTTACTACACTGAAAAATCTGTCCCACCATTTCAAATCTGTCCTGAACAAGAGCTATCCTCCCTCACAACCACCCCCATCTCTCTACTACAGAGACTGTGCCTTAAACCCCCTTCAGCCCCCTTACCTTCCTGTTAGTGTCCCCAGACCCGCTGAATTTGACCACAGGCTTGTTACTGTTTCACCTTGGGATTTAAGAAGCAAAGCATGGGGAGAGGGGCAGGAGACAGCTTATTCGGGAGAGAATGCACGTTGCTGTGTGTGAAGACTTGAGTTTGACCACCCTCCTCGCCCCCCACCCCCGGCACCACAGTAGCGCCACACAAGTTAGAGGCTCATGGACTGTGTATGCCTGCCCATCCGTTCTCCCCACCCCAACCCCCACTCCTGGGCTACCCTCTTCCCTGAAAGAAAAATAAAATGGAGTTCCAGGAGAATGGAATCGTGCATGCATGAAAACCCTGTCCACAGGGAAGAAAAGAGAGGCTGCGGGGAAAAGAGCACCCTTCCGATGGTGAAGTCCTCTAACGCATCTAAAATGGGTCCTAATTAGGAAGCAGCTTTCCAGCTTCTATTCACGCAAATAATAAGGCAAGGAATGTGCATAGTGATGAGTACTCATTTGGAAATACCAGTTTATGTTAGTAGGAGGAAAAGTGCGTGTTGTTTTTTTCTTAACAAACATTTATATCTAAAGAGACATTAATGCCAGAGAAATAAGGCATAATAATAATCAGTGCGAGATGAAGCCCAGAAGTTAAGTAACAGCAAACCCGCTTCATACAGTTGTGCTCTTCCAGAAGCTCTCTTTGACCTTCCAAATTTAGCAAAGACCTGCTTATCCAGACTTAGTCCACAGCTTCTGGGAAAGTATCCTGGAAATAGGCTTGCCCAGCTGTGTGTTTAGGCCATTCCAGTTCTGTAGATGATGACTTTAAACTTACATTTAGAAGAAAAACAGTAAGTTTGGTGGATTGGAAGGGGAACAAGGTTCTTTTACTAACCGAACCTCTCAGAACATTATAGGTTAGACATTGTAGAGAATTTTAGACTAGAATTGCAAGTCATGTCCGTATATCCCATGGGAATTCTATACATCACACACACACACACACACACACACACACACACACACGATATAAAATTCTCATTTTCTCTCTCTCACAGACTGTGTGCGTGTGCATGTGTGTGTGACAATACGGTTGGTTATAGCTGGGGCTTGGTGCCTGCATGACAAATTCACTGCTCTAGATGGCCAGCTTTTTTTGTTTTGTTTTGTTTACTGAGAGATGGGAAGCTAGAGAGGGAGAGAGGCACCTGCAGCCCTGTCTCACTCTTGTGAAGCTCCCCTCTTGCAGGTGGGGCCTGGTCTTCACACGAGGTAAAATGTATTTTCTAATGGGTACACCACCACCTGGCCAGTTCATCATTTTTATATTTTGTTTATAGAAGTAAAATGAGTCTCACTTCATTTATATATTTCTGGGTTTTAATATATATATATTAGAGCACTGCTGAGCTCTGGCTTATGGTGGTGTAGGGGATTGAACCTACGACCTTGGAGCTTCAGGCATGAACATCTTGTGTAATCAGGATGCTAACTCTCCAGCTGTGGTTTTTATTTTGTTTTTCCTGGGTTTTTAGTAATAATCTGAAATAAAATAAAATACTCTGTGTAATTTGACAAAATATTTGTGTTTTTATTTTTTAGCTAGGTCTACATGGCTGGCTAAAATGGTAAAGCCTTTTATTTATGGGGCAGGACAAGATGGCATAGCAGCTATGCAAACAGACTCATGCCTGAGGCTCCAAAGTCCCAGGTTCAGTTCCCTACCCCACCACCAGAGTTGTGTAGTGCTCTGGTTAAAATAAAAATAAATAAATAAATAACATTTTGTATATTTTTAGGTATAACCCTTATGAACATAAAAGCATCAAGGAGTATGTGGAAATATTACTTGTAGAGTTTCAAAATGTACATATATGTAAAGTGTACAAACTCTGCTGTTAGTTTCTTTTATCTGTTCATCTGCTGTTTCAGCTTATTTGCTTTCTAATACTCTCTGTTTTGTTGTTTTAATGTTTTTTGTTCATCTGGGGCTGTTGCCTGCATGATTCCATTGCTCTCGAGCTTTTTTTCTTTTTTTTTTTTTTTTTTTTTTGCCTCCAGGGTTATTGCTGGGCTCGGTGCCTGCACCATGAATCCACCGCTCCTGGAGGCCATTTTCCCCGCTTTTGTTGCCCTTGTTGTTGTAGCCTTGTTGTGGTCATTATGTCATTCGTCATTGGATAGGACAGAGAGAGATGGAGAGAGGAGGGGATGACAGAGAAGGGGAGAGAAAGACAGACACCTGCAGACCTGCTTCACCGCCTGTGAAGCGACTCCCCTGCAGGTGGGGAGCCGGGGGCCCGAACCGGGATCCTTATGCCAGTCCTTGCGCTTTGTGCTACCACCCGACCCCCCTTTTTTCCCTTTTGATTCAGAGAGAAAGAAACAGAGACAGGAGGAGAGATAGCACACTGCCTCTCCACCATCATGAGCTTCCCTTGGTGCTGGGCATGGTGCACCCATGTGAGGCTGGGGCTCAGCCTGGATTATCGCACCCGGCTGGCGTGTGCTCCACCAGCGGCTGAGCTATGTCCTGGCCCTCTGGCGCTGTTGCTATTTTGTCAGTACCGATAACTCTGAAGGTGCTCTGAAGTTCTCTGTAACTGAGGCTCTTTTTATTAGCCTTTGAAAATCAAAGTCTCCTCCTGTGTTCCACATCCCCTTTTCACTAAAATGTCCAACAGAAAGTGTACCATTAGCCATAGAGGAACTGATTCTTTCAGAGTCGTTCAGACTCGACTGTGCAAGCTCCCTTTTCTGAATCAGAGCAGATTTTGAAGGTTGAGTAGGAGGTGCTGGAAGTGAAGTCCCCAGGAGGTGGGTGATAAAAGCTGCCTTTGGTTATTTTTATAGCATGTAATTTGTCAGAGCTGTACACCAATCCCTTTGACAAAAGAACCTTCATAAAACCAACTTTGATGCCTTGTTTTAAAGTCTACATCCATTAGCAGTTGTTTAGTTTTGTTTTTGATAGGGGCTGTTTGATTATCTTGCTAAAATTTTCTGGTCTAAGATGTAAGGTGTTGTATCTACCAGCTTATAAGAATATTTAGAATCATTTATTTTAACTAATGAACTATTACTATTTTTATTCATTTATATATTCCCTTTTGTTGCCCTTGTTGTTTTATTGTTGTGGTTATTATTATTGTTGTCATCGTTGTTGGATAGGACAGAGAGAAATGGAGAGAGGAGGGGAAGACAGAGAGGAGGAGAGAAAGATAGACACCTACAGACCTGCTTCACCGCCTGTGAAGTGACTCCCCTGCAGGTGGGGAGCCGGGGGCTCAAACCAGGATCCCTACTCCGGTCCTTGTGCTTTGCGCCACCTGCGCGTAACCTGCTGCAGCCTCCCGAACTATTACTGTTAAGACAAAGTTTCACTCCACTTTGTTTTAGACCAAAAGGTTTTCCAAATATAGTAAAAATTATAAAGTTAAAATATGTGTGTGTGTTCCTCCCCTCCCCTTCTTACCAGAACACTGCTCAGCTCTGGTTTATTGGTATTGAGGATTGAACCTGTGAACTGGATCCTCAGGCATGAGAGTGTGTTTGCATAACCATTATGTTATCTAATATATATATATATATATATGGAAAAGCCTTTTACTGTCTCTGTTACTTAAGAACAGTGCTCTTCCTTTCCTTTTCTTCTTTTCTCCACTCCCTCCCTCCCTTTATCTCTGTTTCTCTCCTTTCCTCCCTCTCCTCCCAAATTCCTTCCAGCTGTCTTTCCTTTCTGCCAGGGTCACCGCTAGGGGTACACGATGCCTACACAACGAATCCGTAGCTCCTGGGTGGCTTTTTTTTCCTTCCAGCTAGACCATGGTAACCCAGTAGAGTTACTGGGTGCACACCACATGGCCCCGCCTTTATTTTTCTTTTATGATTCTAGACTAGTTTTATGATTATTTCAAAACATACTGTATTTGTATGACTAATTTGTATTTACCTGTTTCTGTAGCTATTTTTATACCAAATTCTGCGTGGTTTGGCGTATTGCCACAGAAGAAAAGTATTGCACCGAGACCTGAAGCCACAGAACCTCCTCATCAATGAGAAAGGAGAACTAAAGCTGGCGGATTTCGGTGCGCACATGTGAGATCGCTCTAATGCTTTTAGGGGCTAAGTCGGAAAGAATCTCTGTAAATATATGCTGTGTGATTATTTCTGTGCATTTAGAAATCTTCTCTGTAGCCCACAGACTGAAATATTTAACAAAATTGTGGTAGGTGATACACTTAAAGTGCCAGCTGTTCACCAGTGAGTTCTAATGTAGCGACAGTAGAAGCTCATGAACATGTGGGTTCTAATTATTTTAATTCTGGCTTTATGCGGGTGGCTTTAGCAGAAACTACAGTATTAATTGTTCGTGATTACAAAACAAGTTAAAATACCTATTTCCGTGGATATCTTTTGGAGTTACTGCTCCTTTATGAGATCAGAATTTTTGTAGACTTAGAAATTGTAAAATAAGCTCTTTTATCAGTGGGACAAGAGGTAAAGTTGTGAACTGTTACTGCCTTTATTCCTAAAGCATTCAGTGGAGCAACCACTGAGCTTTGCCATTATTTCTGGATAATAAATGAGATCTGTCCTGAATTGGCAAAGAAGTGTATGTGTTTTACATCACTTACAGCAATTAATAAGGTGGTAAAGTCTATCTTGTTTGTAAGTTGTCAGTAGAATTTAAGATCTGAAAAGGAAAATGCATGATAGCAGTGCAGTTTATTCGAAGGAAATGCTCCAAATAGACTTGTGTATGGTGACTGGCTATAAAGTTCAAGTGAGCTTTTAGCTAATAAGAATTGGTATAGCAAGTGAAAACTGAAGCAGGTGAAGAGATGACAAACTTTTAGGATTTGGTGAAAATGATGGTAGTTACCCTTGGGGGAGAGAGGGCAGGCTGGCATGTAGCATACTGCTGTGGTGATGCGTGTGGCGTGGAACTATACCTCTATAACCTTAGGGTCTTGCGAACCATGATTAGATATAAACTAATATAAGAAATAAAGGAAACTAATCCCCCAACAACAACGACACAGCTTGCTAGTTATAAGAAGAAAACATGTTTATCTCTGTGCCATTGGCCCATTTTGCATAAAAGTTCTGCTAGGAATTAATTTAGCATCGAGATTCAGGACAGAAGGAGAATAGTTTAAATTTAAGCTAACCCAGATATTGCATCTGGTACATTCACAGACACAACAGTAAGAAAAATGGCAGGTTATGGACTACACTTGATTACAGGAGGGCTTGGTGACCCAAGACTGTGCACTCTCCGTAAAAATGCCCTCAGGGAGCAGCCATCTCAGGTGACTTCTGTCTGGAAGTGGTGGCAAAGCTGAGAGCAGGAAAACCCGTTACAGCTCTTTCTTGTTTGTTTTCTCTCTCTGAAGGACTTGCCAGAGCCAAGTCAGTGCCCACAAAGACCTATTCAAATGAAGTTGTCACCCTGTGGTACCGGCCACCTGATGTGCTGCTTGGCTCCTCAGAATACTCAACACAGATTGACATGTGGTGAGTATGCACAGATGTTACTGGCATTCTGCTTGTGAAGAGCAGTAGTGTGCTGCTAAGTATCTGGCTTTCTAGAGCCACCTGTGAGCACTGTTAAGAGCTCAGGCACATGGGTAAAACCACTTGGGTTTAAATACCATGGTCTAGAGACTTTTGTTTATATTACCGGCCTATACTTCAGTTTTCACGTTTAAAAAAAATGGGTATAATTATAGCTACTTTATTTTTGCCATTTGTTATTTGTGATGAATAGTGGGTTACGAGATTGTAAGATTACAGGGTGTAGCTGTCTCATTCTGTACCGCACTCCCCACCAAAGCTGAATAGCAGCTACTTTAGAAGGCGGTCGGTACTAGTGATTTCAGAGTATTTGGTGCATAGAAATTGAAAAGCCATTACTCTTATTGTTAGTACTCATCAAATATAAAAAATGTCATGATCATCTTCACAGATCATTTCAACCATGACACTTCTACTCAAAATAACTTTTCTCCCCCCCCCCCCCCCCATATAAGCTTGTATTGTCCATTTGTTCAGGCTCAGAGAAAGATCTGAGCTCCTGGCCCGCATGTAAATAAAAGAAGCTCCTTTCTTCCTCCACAAAAAAACACAAAATTTTTCTACTTCCTTATTCAGTACTTATAGAATATAGTCCTTCAATCTTACACTGAATCATCTTTGTAAAATGTCCTTACTATCCTTATCATATTTCAGGCTTTTCCTGTACACACGTTTGTTGAGATTCCATCAATTTCTCTTAGACATACATCCTTTCTACTTGGCACTTACATTCTGTCTTTGCCTCCTATTCAAGAAGTCTGAAAAATTTTGCTTCTCTTTATATCTGCTACTTATCAGAGCACTGCTGAGCTTTGGCATATGGTGATAAGAGGGGTTGAACTTGGGTCTTCAGAGCCTCAGGCATGAAGATGTTTTTGCGTAACCAGTATCCTATTGCCTCAGCCCCCTGGTGCTCACTTTCAAAAATGTAGTAAACATTAAATCATTACTAGCTATGGTTGTATTTCTTCAAGGATCATGCAGAGTAGAACTAGACAGACATTTTAAATGGGGAAATGAAACTTGAGTCAGGATAAATGTGAACACGTTGAGTTGCATCTAAAAAAGATCAGTATAAGATGTTGTTTTTTTTTCCAACATGCTCATATAAAATTCTTCAGAGAGAAAATTCTTAAGAAAATTAAGAATTCTTGGGATGTTTGTTCTGAATAATACACAACTCATAAGCTTCTTTTATTTTTATGATGTCTGTTAAAGGGGTGTTGGCTGCATATTCTTTGAGATGGCTTCTGGAAGGCCTCTGTTTCCAGGATCAACTGTAGAAGATGAGCTGCACTTAATTTTCCGACTTTTAGGTACGAAAAAAATCATTTTAGTAACTTGTCACCTACAGCTGACTAGCTAGAAATGAATATATTTTTAAATATATTGATACTGGGAGTAATTTAGTGACTGTTGTTACAAGAATTGTAACTAGTATAATTGTGATAAATAAGTCTAGATAACTTTGGTTTTTCATTTACTGACTTCCACCTTTGCAGTAAGGGTTATATGGAAGAACAGAAACTGACTTGTATCATGCTAGTAAGAAATATTTCTAGCATATGTGACACCAGCAGTCCCTTTCAGAGCACCATGTATGACCCAAACAAAGCTTATATGTTTCCTGAGTTTCTTCTTGTGTCTTCTTTTTACCATTTATTTTAGCTGGAATTGTCACATTATCTATTTGATGTAAACGGCTAAGACATTTCCTTAGTCTGTCTATATATGTATGTACATAACTTATATGTATACTTTTTATGTATTTATAAGTATATGTATTTTTAAATTCAGGAACTCCCTCTCAGGAAACTTGGCCAGGTGTTTCTTCAAATGATGAGTTCAAGAACTACAACTTTCCAAAATATAAACCACAGCCTCTAATTAACCATGCACCCAGGTAATTTTCTTTTTAAGTTAAATGGGAAAAAACTTAAGTCTTTTGAAGCATTAGCCATGGCAAAGTGTCAGGGGAATTATATATATATAATACACATATACATTTCTTAAATATTTTAGAATATACTTAGTTGAATTTGTGTCTTCATATGTCAAATGAATTTCATACTTTAGTGACCAAGAATTAGAATAGGGCTGGGGAGACAGCATTAATGGTTATGGAAAGGACTGTCATGCTTGAGGCTCCAAGGTCCTAGGTTCAGTCCCCAGCACCACCAGAAGCCATAGCTGAGCAGCATTCTAGTCTCTGAAAATAAAAAAATTTAAAAAAAAAGAATTAGAATATAAGTGTTAGAATTCTAGGTTTTATGTTGTTCCTTTTCCAGAAACACATTGAATAGTGCCTTATTCAGTATCACAAGGCTTAGAAAGAAATTTATTCTTCTTTCTGCAGAATCATTCTATTTACTAACAAATCTAACAAAATGTAGACAGTAAATCTTGACTCTGATGCAAGGTGACAAATGATTATTAGTGACATACTTTGCATTTAAAGAATCTAGGGCTGGGGAGACAGTATATAGGGATATAGGGCTGTGTAAAGTTCAGTCTTCCTCACTGTCATAAGCCAGAGCTGAGTGGGGGACAAAAAGAAAAAGGAATATAAACTCCTTCTGGGGAGCCGGGCGGTAGCTCAGGGGTTAAGCGCACGTGGCGCGAAGCGCAAAGACCGGCTAAGGTTCTAGGTTCGAGCCCCCGGCTCCCCACCTGCAGGGGGGTCGCTTCACAGGCGGTGAAGCAGGTCTGCAGGTGTCTGTCTTTCTCTCCCTCTCTCTGTCTTCCCCTCCTCTCTCCATCTCTCTCTGTCCTATCCAACAACGATGACATCAACAACAACAATAACTACAACAATAAAAACAACAAGGGCAACAAAAGGGAAAATAAATAAATATTAAAACAAAAACTCCTTCTGAGCCCTCATCTCTTTTAAAACAATTATGTTTGTTAATAGTTTGTTACAAGTTTTTAAGATTACAGTGCACAGTTCTGTGTTCCCGCCCTCCCACCTCCCAGAAATAACCACCATAGTTCTCTCAAGTCTTAGAAATAGCTCAGCTCCGAGTTTGCATTCCCACCAGCAATGTAGTGGAGTTCCCTTTTCTCCACAACCTCTGATTCCCTGGTTTGTTGAGGTAAATCATTCTCTCAGGTGTGAGATGGTATCTCAGTGTAGTTTAAATTTGCATTTCTATTAATGATAAGCGAAGTGGAACATTTCTTCATGTGTCTATGGTCCATGTGTATCTCTTCTTTAGAAAACTGTTCAGTTCTTTGGCCCATGTTTGTTTGTTTGTTTGTTTGTTTTAAAGAATTCATTTATTCATGAGGAAGATAGGAATGAGAGGAAGAACCAGACCTCACTCTGGTACTTGTGTTGGCAGGGATTGAACTCAGGACCTAATGGTTGAGAGTCCAGCACTTTATCCATTGCGCCACCTCCTGGACTACTGGCCCATGTTTTTATTGGGTTATTTTTGCTTCTGTTGTAGATCTGTACCAATTCTGTTAGATGTGTAGTATCAGTTGTTTGTGTGATGTGTGATGTGCAAATATCTTCTCCCATTTTCTTGGTGGCCCGGTCATCCTGTGTAGTTTGTTGGTGATGTGTAGAAGCTTTTTAGTTCCATATTACCCGATTTATTTATTCTTGTTTTCATTTCCAATATCCAGGGGGTTGTGTCTCTAAATACATCTCTGATGTGAAGCTCCTGCAAGCTTTCACCACCATTTTCTTCTATGAATTTTAGAGTTTCCGGTCTAACATCTAGATCTTTAATCCATTTTGTGTCAGGTGGTGGTCTGGTTTTCCTTTCCCACATGTGTCTGTCCAGTTTCCCCAGCACCATCTGTTGAAGAGACCTTCTGTACCCCACTGAATGGCTTTGGATTTGTCATATATTAAGTGTTGTATTATGTGTGGGCTCATTTCTGGGAGCCTTCATACCCTAAATGTTAGCCACTCAACTTTTTTTTTTCTTTTTTCTTTCTTGGTTTGCATTTGTTTGTTTTTGAATGCATAGTGTCACTGTTCCCAGGCCACTTCTATTCAGAGAGCCAGGGCAGTATAATACAGCATTGGAGTTTGCTCCAGTGTTTCGGGAATCCTGTGTGACGCAGCGACTCAAACCTGGGTCACACGATGATAGCAAAGTGTGCACTCCACCTTCTGAGCTACCCATGGAGCCCTCAGCTGATGCTGCTTCTCACATTTCCCTCCACACCCAGTTTCATCCAAGATTCCAATTAAAATATGAGTGAGAACACACTTACTTGAGTTGCATTGCATTTTCAGTAAGTAACATAGTATAACAAACCCCTTTGATTTTTTTTTTCATCTTTCCTTTAGGAATAAAAGAGGATACTGAGATAACTAACAATGTTTGCTTTGATCAAAAGACATTTTACATAGCTGGCAACATAATATATGCATTGTTTCAGTTTACTTCAGGGGAGAATAGCAAAGGCATTTTTTATGCCACAAATATGTTTACTCTATGGTTACTATAGCAACTATCTTAATACCTGAAATAGACTTTCTTAGGAGACGTAATAGCATGTGCTGGACCTTTTGCGTTTGCTGCCTCTTCCTAGTGTCACAAGCCCTTGTGTTGTCATTGTATATTGCTCACTGTCTAGTTAGTGCTCAGTATGAAAAGCTGAAGCTCCCTAGACAGGTCATGACTTTAGCATTTAGCTTGTCTGTGCACAGGTCACTGTGGGCATTTGTCAGAATAGCAGACTGCAAAGGATGAAAGAGTCTGGATAATGTCTAGGCCATAATATCCACAGGATACCAAAAACGAGTGGAGGGAATGGGGGATATTTATTTATTCACAGTTGGCTTTTACCAGGGAAAGGCCAGGAAGGATGGTCCTGTGACTTCTTTTCCATCTCGTTCCTTTCCTTCTTCCTCCCTTTATTCTGGTGGCACATGCCACTCCTTGACTGACCTTTTTATTTTATTGATTTTGTTTGTTTCAAAGAAAGGGGGGACAGATAAAGACATCACAGCACTATTCCTCCCTCTGAGCATAGTACTAGTACTGAGGTGAACCCGTGCAGTACCAGGGCTCGACTCTGAGTCCTCAGGCCTGGGAAGCTGCATGCTCTGCCTTGCGGGCTGTCTCCTGACTAGAACCTGCAAGCGGCTTCTTTCTTATCAAGAGACTGTCCCACTCATATAATCACGAAACTGTTTACTCCTCTAGTATTAACTTCACTATCATAATTATCTTTATCTGCTATATTATTAGTTTTATAGCCCTTTTCAATTTTTTTGAAGTTACTGAGGCACTATTTGAAGAGAACTTCATAGCTTCTAATTCTCAACACTCTACAAAACTACCTCGTAAAAAATCTCTTGAATGAGGGCCTGGGCAGCAGCATACCAGGTTGAGTGCACATCTTATCATGCACCAGTGTTGTTAAAATTTCGGAAGCTCTTGCTGGCCGGGCTGGTCTAGCTTCACAGTGGTGAACAGAGATGCGGAGACAATGGCTGGGCAGGGAAGCTGTATTTCTTTATTCAGGAACAACGATTCACAAACTAAAACAATCACCAAACAGAACTCTGCTGTCTCTTTGCGGCGGTGCAAGCACTCTTTCCTTTTCTGTAACTCGGGAACTCTCGAACTCAAGAACCGTCTCTTACTCTGGAACTCAGGAACCCAGGAACTCTGTCTCTCTGGCACTCTGGAACTCTCATACTTGAGAGCCCTCTGAAACTCTGGCACACTGGAACTCTCTCTTACTCTGTCACCCTGAAACTCTCGAACTCCGGAACTCAGGAACTCTGTCACTCTGGAACTCTCTCTTACTCTGTAACTCTGAAACTCTCGAACTCTCGTACTCAGGAACTCTCTGAAACTCTGGCACACTGGCACTCTCTCTTACTCTGAAACCCTGAAAACTCTCGAACTCAGAAACTCAGGAACTCTGTCACTGTCGAACTCAGGAACCCTCTCCCTTACTCTCGAACTCAGGAACTCTCTCTCGGGGTTCCTTGGGGCGGGGCCAAGCAGGCCTGCGAAATTAACAGGACTGATCCAATTCTCTTAGCGGGGGGAGGGCTAGGACAAACCAATGTAAAGCATACGACACACCAGGACTTGGGTTCAAGCCCCCAGTTCCCACCTGAAGGGGGAAAGTTTCACAAGTGGTAAACAGTTGTCAGCAGTTGTCTCTCTGTCGCTCTCCCTCTCTACCCCCTCCCCCCTCAATTTCTCTCTGTCCTATCAAATAAAATAAATGAGTAAAGTTCTTTTAAAAATCTTGATTGATGGGGGGTCAGGCGGTGGCACAGTGGTTTAAGCGCAGGTGGCGCAAAGCGCAAGGACCAGCGTAAGGATCCTGGTTCGAGCCCCCAGCTCCCCACCTGCAGGGGGGTCGCTTCACAGGCGGTGAAGCAGGTCTGCAGGTGTCTATCTTTCTCTCCCCCTCTCTGTCTTCCCCTCCTCTCTCCATTTCTCTCTGTTCTATCCAACAACGAACAACATCAGCAATGGCAATAATAGTAACCACGAGGCTACAACAACAAGAGCAACAAAAGGGGGAAAAATGGCCTCCAGGAGCGGTGGATTCATGGTGCAGGCACCGAGCCCAGCAATAACCCTGGAGGAAAAAAAAAAAATCTTGATTGATGTCATTTCTGTGCTATTAATGAACCATCGTGATACATCTTAGAGTCTTTGTGTCAGTTTTCACCTACATAATAGGAAAATGATAGTTTTGTGCTCCCAGTGGTGTTAATGTGAAAGTTGATGCAATTTACGTAAGTTTTCCTAGTAAATGTAACTTTGTTTTGAGACAGGATGGGCATTGTTTTAATAAAAAGGTCTGTTATTGAATATTGAATTGAAACCTGGTTATTATTCATGACTCCTTAAAAAGTATATTTGAGGATAAAACCAATTTTAAAGCAAACAAGTGACTATTTTAGGACTCCTGATTTTCTCTGAAAAGTTCTTACTAACTTAGGTAAAGAGAATAGCCACATGTTTTTCTGTTGTTTCTAGGTTAGACTCTGAAGGAATTGAGTTGATATCAAAATTTCTTCAGGTAAGTTGCATCTCACTTTGTGATTCCTACCTGGGCAGTTATCTCTAAGCATGTCTGTAAGGGCTCAGCTCCCCCTCTCAGGTACGGTTATTTATGTAGTGGGTAGCACAGCTGACGCGTGTACTTAAGTGGGGGAAAATGTCATTCCTCTGGGGACTGGGTGGCAACGCAGCTGGTTGAGCCACACGTGTTATAATGCACAGTGACCCGGGTTTGAGGCCCTGGTTCCCACCCCACCTGCAGGGGGAAAGCTTTGCAAGTGGTGAAGCAGGTCTACAGGTGTCTCTCTGTCTCTCTTCCCCTGTGTCTTCCCCTTCTGTCTTGATTCATGACTGTCTCTAATAAATAAACATTTTTTTAAAATGTTTATTTAAAAATGTTTTTTAAAAAAGTAATTCCTCGGAATGCTTTTGCATTTCTTACTGCACCCAAATAGTCTGAGGTCAGTTGCTGGCATTGAGCCGTCTTCGGTGCACTGCATGCTCTATCATTTACCTACCAGCCTACTGGCTGCTCTGCCTACAAATGCCATTCATGTACCCATGCAAAGCAGGAGGAAGAGAAAAGATGAGGGTTCTGTCAGCCACATTATTTCTCTTGTATGTAGGAAGGAAAGAATTTCCCAAACCCTGCTGCAAGGCTTCCTAAAACTCCTGAGTCAGAACATTAGAGTCTGGAAGTTGGGGAACAGGATTATCTTGCTGAGCTTAGACTTAGAACCTCGTGATTCATCAGCAGAGTTGGGAGCACGGATACCCCAAACAAGTGTGTGTTAACTCCTGAGTGAAAACAGGGAGGTGATTGTTGAGTGGATACTTGCAGAATGTTTGTCATAAAGGTATTGGTTATATTTTTAGTGACTCTTTGATGCTCATGACAGAAGAAGTCAAAGAAGACATCAGAAATGCCCTTCTTATCATCACTTCTGAAGATAAGATGGGGTCTAAATTTTGAGTTAGGAGCCAACTTGGAGGGTCCATGTGGTGGCTCATCTGGTTGAGTGCACACATTACTGTGTGCGAGGACCTGGGTTCAAGCTCCTGCTTCCACCTGTAAGAACCAGCTTGGAGTTTTTGAACTGAGATGCAGTCATTACTGTATAATCTCAGTATCAACTCAAATGTGAGCGTATCTGAGATACTCTAGCTTGATTCTTTAAAAAATACATAGTTGGGACCAGGCAGTGGTGTATCCAATAGAGCGCAGACTTTACAGTGTGCAAGGACCTGGGTTCAAGCCCCTACTCCCCAGTTGCAGGAAGAAAGTTTCACAGTCAGTTGAACAGTGCTACAAGTGTCTCTCGTTCTCTCTCCCCTCTTCATTTCTCTCTGACTCTATAAGATAAAAATTTTAAAACTAAACTTATTTCTACTGTAAAGAATATAAACATTATTTTCAGTGATGAAGATACAAGTAATTGTAAATGCTAATCTGTAACATCCCCCTTAAACAGTATTTAGAGACAAAAGCTAACAAGTTACTACTTTTTTTTTTACAGTATGAATCTAAGAAAAGAGTCTCTGCAGAAGAAGCTATGAAACATGTATATTTTCGAAGTCTGGGACCAAGGATTCATGCTTTACCTGAAAGTAAGAAAGTCTGAACTCTTCCCTCCATCCCTACCTCTTCCTCTTTATTTTCATTTATCTAGAGTTGGAGACTAGTATGAATTTGGGGTTTAGGAATTAGTTATGAGTTAAGATTGTTGATTTTTAAGCTTAAAATTCTATTGTCCTATCTTTTTTGTAACTAGATGAGAATTCCTTAGAGGGAGATGTTGACCTTGTTTGGTTTATCTGTGCTTTAATTTCTTTTATCACTAAGAACATAGCACCTTCTCTTAAGGAATCAATATTACATAGGTACGGGCCATTGAGCTTATTGGACTGAATATTGAGGTTCCATTAATGAGACTGAGCCACATGCATCTGGCATATTGTTGCTGGGGGTCAGTCTCAGGGCCTCCCCCTCGGGGCCCATCACTCTCTCCACAGCTCCGTCTCTTGGACTGCTGGGATCGAGCTTCTGAATGCCTTCTGATGGGAGGGCGCATCCTAGATTGACCACTCAGTTAGTGAAAGTGGGTTTCAGGCAGACTTGTAAACCTAGCCCAAGCCCAAGGCTGGCTCCTTGTGAAGGTAGATTTCCTTGGGCAGGTAGAAAGGTGATTTTCCTCAAGGTTCTGGGCTGCGTAGGGCTTGCAGGTGCCCTGAGCCAGGCCTGTTAGCAAGCCAGCTTCTGGGGTGGGTGGGCAGGGTCTTAATAAGAAAGAAGAAGAAGACCAAAGATGATTTTCCTCAACTGTGATCACTCAGACCTTACTGCCCCCGTGGCAACATTGAGCACAGTGTTAGTCACTGGAGTAGCCGACATCTCATCCCTGAGGTAGTTGCTTGATTTTACTCAGGACTTCCTTTTCTCTTTTCCTTTTTTTTCCTCTTTCTTCCTTCCTTCCTTTCTTTCTGTCAACCTGAAGAAACATTCTTTTAGATTCTACAAAGAAATTAAGATATGCAATACTCCAGTACTCATAATTCCAAAGCACTGATATGTCATGAAATTGATATACTGTGTATGCATAGCTTTAAGTGCATTTGCATCTTGTAAAGAAATGTGGAGGTCCTTTGAACTGATCTACTTGATTTTACATATAAAAACACTACAATCCGGAGAACTGATAGGTGTACGTCAAGCCTAAAAACTAGCTGATGGATTAGAACCTAGAATTCCTAGATCAGAATACCTTAACAGATCCCTAGATCAGAATACCCTAACAGATCCCTAGATCAGAATACCCTAACAGATCCCTAGATCAGAATACCTTAACAGATCCCTAGATCAGAATACCTTAACAGATCCCTAGATCAGAACACCCTAACAGATCCCTAGGTCAGAATACCCTAACAGATCCCTAGATCAGAATACCTTAACAGATCCCTAGATCAGAATACCTTAACAGATCCCTAGTTCAGAATACCTTTACGGATCCCCAGATCAGAATATCTTAACAGATCCCTAGATCATAATACCTTAACAAGAAAAGATTGGTGTTTTGTATTGCATTGCCTCACCATGAAAACAAAAACAAAACAAAAAGCAATGAAAAAACTTATGTTTTATAAACACTTTTTTTGTTTGTTTTTTGCTTTTCATCCCTAGGTTCTGCCTGTCATGAAAAAACTTCGGGGGGTGGGTAGTTGGTGGCACATTTACATTACAGTACAGGACCCGGGTTCAGGCCTCTTGCCCCCACCTGCAGCGGGAAAGCTTTACGAGTGGTGAAGCAAGGCTGCAGGTGTCTCTGTTTCACTCCCTGCCCCCTTCCCTCAATTTCTCTGTCTCTATCCAATAAAAAATAAATAAATAAATGACATTCATTTTTAATTTTACCAGTATTTGACTTTAAAATTGAGTGAGATGTGTGGTATGTTAGGAGAATATGCGAGAACTGAGTTGCTAAAAGCTGCATATCAATTTTCCATTCTTACTTTTGGATGGTATTAATCCATCAAGGTTTACTGATTGAAATCAAGAATGCTCAAAGTCTTGTGTCACTTAGAACTTGCCGTATTGTTTTTTTGTTTTTTTTTTCTGGATAGCGGGTGAGATAGAGAGGAGAGACTCCATAGCCCTCCTACAGACCCTGGAGCGAACGGAGAATGGGGTCCAGCTCAGCGGCAGAACGTTTGACTGCAGGTCTTGACACTTTCCCTTGGCCTGGGGCTCCCACGCGCCTTAGTCAGGGCCTTGCATGGCAGAGCATCTGCTCACCAGGATGGCTGTCCCAGCCCTCTCCTGATACTTCAGTGAGGCTGAAATGAAGACTGTGTGGGAGAGAGAGCTCCCGGCATAGGACGTGTCCCCCTCCACGCACGTGGCCCAGGTCCAAACCCTGGCACCGCGTGGAAAGGGGCTGCAACAGCACTGGAGGAAGCTCTGAGGCTGTGGTATCTTCCCCCCTTTCTCTCTCCCTCTCTCTGAATGAAAGATGTGATCTGAGAGAGAAAGGGTGTGAGGGTGGCAGGGAGGGCAAGATCATGTTGGTTTTTTAAGGTGACATTTACATTTCATTATTAATACGAAGTCTTATAGTTTGAGGTAGACATTGTACAAAGCAGTTCCTGGATTTTCTCTAAGAATCTGAAGTTTGAAGACTTCTTACCTTCATTCCACCACAGGGAGACAAGTCAAGGACAAAGAGACTAGGTCTCCCAACCCCATTTGGCCCTAGAGAGAAATGATGTGGATTCCGTCAGACAAGGTCTCAAAGCTCGGCATCAAAGTTGAGTCGGGTATAGAAGTTCTCAGGAAGATAATTTTGTTTGTTTTTTTTTCTAAACATTAGGACACAAAGGAAACTTTGAGCCATTGAAAAGGGATATGAATTAAATGACTTTTCTGATAGTTGGTTTTCTATGTGGATTTATAATGTTTGACCTTCAGCTGATGATTTTTTCTCTGCATTTTAGGTGTATCGATATTCAGTTTGAAAGAGATTCAGTTGCAAAAGGACCCGGGTTTTCGAAACTCTTCCTATCCAGAGACAGGTGTGTTTGTCATAAACCATTTCACGTGTCGATCATGAAGTGTTGCGTGGCAACAAACCTTTGGTTTATAGACTAATCAGTAAAGCTATTGATGTATAAACCACTGTACAGTGCACTCCACAACTGTGTGTGCTTAGCATTGCACGTACTCACTTTTCTGGATGATGTGGGCAGCTAAGTAATTCTTCAGAGAGAAGCCTGGCTCAGTCGAGTCAGGGATCCTGAAAGCTGCAGATGGCACAAAGGCCTTTGCAAGTGGCCTGGCTGGCTTGATCACTGCACACACCATCCCTGGTACCTGAGGCAGAAGACACACACCTTTGCTTCCCTAGTCCTCAGCTTCACCACTTGGAAGCAGAGAAGCTGTAGACCGACCCCCGTCGACTACAGGGTCATTTAGGACAGTGCCGATCACTCTTACCGTGGAATGTTAGCTTCTGCTGGTGGGAACGTAGCTTCCTAGTCACCCGATACTGTTATGTGGGATGAAACTGAACCTTGAGCTGCCTCATAAGATGACTTTATGTTTTAGGACATGGGAAGAACAGAAGACAGAGCATGCTCTTTTAAGTCTGGTTACATGCTTTCAAGCCCAGCCCCAGCTCCTTACCAGTCAACGACTCAGATCTGAAGGCAGAGATTTCTTTTGGTGGACTTGGAATCTCCGTTTGTCTACACTGTCCTCTCACAGTGGAGTCTTTTTATTCCAGACCTACAGATTGTTTTTATAGTTGTTGTCACAGTGTGACAATTTTTTCTGTACAGTTGACTTTAAGGTCTTCTCTGCCGTTAGAGCCAGTAGGTTACAGCTACTGATGGAACTGTAGCTGCATTTTTGTGCAGACTGCGAAACACAGTGCATTATTTATTGCGGAATCATTGCTGCTAAGTAACTACTGTCTGTTATTTAACACAACAGTTGAATGCCTGAAGAAGTTGCAGTGGCTTTGCTAGATGTGAATGTGTCTGTTTCTCCTCACAGTTTGTTTTACTGCTGCATTTTCTTTGTTTTTAAAATTAAACTGCAGTGTTTCCTGGAATGTAAATTTAGCTTTGCTTAACAGTAAAATAAGTGAGCCATCTTCAAGATTCTAAGTTCATGCTGTATAGCTTTTTATTGAACACACTGGCAAATAGAGTAGCCCAGAAATGGATCAAGCACATCATGTCCAGGAACCAGGCCAAGTGAATACCTTACATTTTTTGAGGGTCTCGCACTAGATGTCAGCAAGTCTAAGCACCAGAACCCTTCATTTATACCTCTCCTCATTGTAGAAGTATTTCTGCATATCACTGATTATTTGTATTCTAAAACACTTGTTTTGCAACGTGTTTTAACTTAGCTGAAACTAAATTATACGAGTCCAGTCAAACATGGGAGGTTCTGTTTCTGTTTGGTTTAAATCCAGTTTACTTCACTTGGGAGCTGTTGTCCATTTCAGCGACATTCACTTGGATTCAGCTGAAAGCTGGTCCTATGTTTTGGAAATGAGCCGCGATGAATCTTAGTGAGAGAGCTGAGAATGCGAGGAGTGTTTGAAGCCATTGTGTAGGCATCATCTGTTTACCAGAGATAATAAAGATCAGTTTTAATTATGCATCTCTTTGAACATCATAAATACACCTAGGTGTTGGTAACTGTTTTAAGCAATCGTGTTCACTTTTAAGGACTATTTGTTTAGAGCATCTTAGAAGCTACAAAATGTAATTGCTATATTTTAAAATGGCCATGTAAATTTCTGGCTTATATATCATGAAAGTAGGTATAACTGAATTTTTTTTCCTGACATTCACTGTAAAACATTCAGGGGTCCTTTCATTTCTGTTCAGGAAATCTTGTAGTTTATTGTTATTTAACAGTATTAAGTGAATTTTTGTATATTTCATTTTAACTTTATTTGTGAATAGTGATTGTAGCATGTTTTGGGGTGTTATTTTAATATTTCCTGATAGTGAAATTTTAATTTTTTTAAAAAAAAATTCTGAAGAAACAAGACTCATGTGTAATGGTGACTATTGGACCACTACTGCTTTTCACGTTTGTAAACTGGTTTTATGTTAAACCCTGTAGCCTAACAAACTGCTGTTATTTCTGACAGACATGTATTAATATTGTATTTTGAAGGTTATAAATATCATGTGGAAATCCCTCTGTTTTGTTTTGAAATTTATAATAACAGAATCTTCATGTTGTTAAAATATGGTTTAGCTGAGTCACAGTTCTTTCTTGGGGAAGGAGGTTACACAGAAAGGGAGCCTTTTTTTTTTTTAGATAGGATTGAGAGGGGAGGGGAGATAGAGAGAGAGAGAAAGACACCTGCAGACCTGCTTCACCACTTGTGAAGCGACCCCTCTGCAGGTAGGGAGCCTGGGGCTCAAACCGGGATCCTTGCGCAGGTCCTGTGCTTGGTACTGGGTGTGCTTAACCGGGTGCGCCACCGCCTGGCCCCGGGAGCATTTTCTTATGGGTCTCAAATGTCACTGTCCTAATAGTGGTGTTTATGGTAACCATTTAGTGATCTAGTGATATAATTTCATTGGCTAGTATTTTCAGTTATGAAGTATCAAATTTTCTATTGCATAGATCATATGTTTTATTTGCTGCAGATTTGATAAAAGCAGTTCTTGACATGAATGGTAAAGGAGTCTAGCGGTTATATAAAAATCGTTCTTCCTACCCTAAGAAGTCCTAGGGATTTTTCTCATTTTACTGTGGAATTTGATATATTTTGGATACTTAAGCACCATTTGGATCCTGAAAATACTGTAATGAAGAGAATTGAGGCTCAGAAATTCTGAACCTTGAACACTTACAATTCGTCTTAAACTGACATGGTTCTTGAAGGTAAGAGAGGAATGCCTTTTTTGTTTTCACCCCAAACAATGTTGTTAACACAAATAATCTGTCACTCTTGAAGTGTCAGAAGTGTTTGCATTCTTTTTGTTACTTTATTAGCTTATATTTAAGATTACGTGTTTGTTTACATGAAAGACTACCTTTGGAGCGTACAACAATTCATGTAATTTTTCTTTCTTTCTTTATTATTGGATAGAGACAAAGAGAAATGGAGAGGGAGAGAGACACCTGCAGACCTGCTTCACCACTCGTGAAGCTGCCCCCTTACAGGTGGGGGCCAGGGGCTTGAACCCAGGTCCTTGTGCATAGTGATGTGAGTGCTTAACCAGGTGCGCCACTGCCGGCCCCCTTCATGTAGTTTTGATTGTGCTTTTCTACTTTTAAAAGTGGTGATAAAAGACAAAGCAGGGAGTCGTGCGGTAGCTCAGCGGCTTAAGCGCACATGGTGCAAAGTGCAAGGAATGGCTACAGGATCCTGGTTCGAGCCCCCAGTTCCCCACCTGCAGAGGAGTCGCTTCCCAGGCGGTGAAGCAGGTCTGCAGGTGTCTGTCTTTCTCTCCCCCCTCTGTCTTCCCCTCCTCTGTTCTATCTAACAATGACAACATCAATAATAATAACTACAACAGTTAAAAAAAACAAGGGCAACAAAAAGGAAAATAAATAATTTTTAAAAAGACATAAAGCATGAGACTCACCATGTTGCTCTTCTAAATACATAGTACACTGCTGTGCACCAATTGCAATATTTATTTCCAAGATTTTTCATCATTAAATTAAAAAATAGCCCCCATCCCAAGTCTTTGTCCCATTTACAGTTTTTTTTTTTTGAATTTATTTATTTTCTCTTTTGTTGTCCTTGTTGTTTTTCGTTGTTGTTGTAGTTATTATTGTTATTGATGTTGTCGTTGTTAGATAGGACAGAGAGAAATGGAGAGAGGAGGGGAAGACAGAGAGGGGCAGAGAAAGACAGACACCTGCAGACCTGCTTCACCGCTCGTGAACTCGTGAAGCTCGGTTCGTGATCTCGAACCGGGATCCTTATGCTGACCTTGTGCTTTGCGCCACCTGCGCTTAGCCCGCTGCGCTACCACCCGGCTCCCTACAGTTTATTTTTACGCACAGTGACATGTGATGGAAGGAGGAGTTTCATTCTTCCGCACATTTCTTTTTGCCTCCAGGGTTATCACTGGGGCTCGGTGTCTACACTACGAATCCACCGCTCCTGGAGGCCATTTTCTCCATTTTGTTGCCCTTGTTGCTATTGTTGTTGTTATTGCTATTGGATAGGATGGAGAGAGTTGACGCGGCAAAAAGGGCACCTGCAGAAATGCTTCACCATTTGTGAAGTGACCCCTGCAGGTGGGGAGCCGGGGGGGAGGGGGGGGCTCGATCTGGGATCCTTATGCAGGTCCTTGCACTTCGTGTGCTTAACCCAACGTGCCAGTGCCCAGCCCCCTCTTCTGCACATTTCAACCCAGTTTTCCCAGCAGCCATTGTTGAAAGGACTCTGCCTTTCTCCATTTACTGCCCTGGGTCCTCTTGTCATCAAGTTAATGACCACAAGTGTGAGTGCTTGTGTCTAGATGTTTAATTCTGTCCCACTGATGTTTGTGCCCGTTTTCTTTCAGTACCACACAGTTTTGATTATTCAAGTCCTATAATATAATTGGAAGTCAGAAAACACCATGTCTCCATTTTTGTTCTGTTCTTAAATCCTGATTCTTGGTATTTCCTGTTCTGGGTAAACTTTCATAACTTTTGTTCTAAACCCTTGAAGAATTAAGTCTTTCACTTCCTTTAAGATAATTCCTAGATGGCTAATTGTGGTTTTTTTGTTGTTGTTTGTTTTTGCATTTATAAGTGTACTCAATCCAGGATTTCTTCTTTGAGCTTGCTGTCTACTTGAATGTATGCCACTGATTTTTGTGAACTAATTTTGTATCCTGATACTTTACTATATATTTTTTTAATATTTATTTATTTATTCCCTTTTGTTGCCCTTGTTGTTTTATTGTTGTAGTTATTGTTGTTGTTGTCGTTGTTGGATAGGACAGAGAGAAATGGAGAGAGGAGGGGAAGACAGAGAGGGGGAGAGAAAGACAGACACCTGCAGACCTGCTTCACCGCCTGTGAAGCGACTCCCCTGCAGGTGGGGAGCCGGGTTTCGAACCGGGATCCTTATGCCGGTCCTTGTGCTTTGCACCACCTGTGCTTAACCCGCTGCGCTACAGCCCGACTCCCCTACTTTACTATATTTCTTAGCAACTTCTAGAAGTTTTCTACTGAATTCTTTTGGATTATCTGTGTCTACTATCATTATATAAGCAAACAGTGACAACTTCACTTCTCTGATCTGTATCCCTTTCATTCCCATCTGGCCTGTGCTGTGGCTAAGACTTGTAAGACAATGTTTACATACTCGTAGTGGTAGCAGACGGTCCTGTCTTGTACCTGATCCAAGAGGGAAGGCATTTCCATTTCTTACCATTAAGTATGATGTTGACTGCCAGTTTACTGTGTCTAGGCTTAGCGAGATTGAGAAATTTCCTATTGATCCTCCCTCCTTCCCCACTGTCCCCACCAGGGTTACCACTGGGGCTCGGTGCCTGCATAGCTTCACGGCTCTTGGGGCCATGTGTTCTTCTTCCTTCTTGGTAGAGGGCGAGAGACAGAGATACTGCAGCACCACCCTCCCCCTCACAAAACACCCCTCTGGCATTGCCATGTGAGCCAGGGCTCCCACAGGTCCTCTTGCATGGTAACGTGTGCCCTGCCTACTCAACAACCTGCCATTCCCTACCCAGCCCCAGCCCCACCCCTAGCCCCCCTTTTATTTGAGACAGGTAAAGAGGAAGGAGGGGGGGGAGAGAGACAGAGACAGAGAGACTCCAGCACTGAAGCTTCCTACAGTCTCAAGCCGGGGTTGCTTGCATGGCAAGGCAGCACACCCTCCCTTTTTTTAAGTTTTGATATGATAATGACAGGATGCCTAATCTTGTCAAAAAGCATCTCAAGTAGCTATTGAAATAATGGACATTTGACCAGAAACCATCAAAGACAAAGGAAACAGAAAAACAAACAAACAAACAAACAAACAAAAACACTGGCAGAACACACAGTGTTTGCTGCAGAGGTCTGTAAACAAAAGCCAAAAGTAACCCAAGGAGACAACATGCCTGGAAAGCTATGCATCAAAAAGAAGCATCCCCACTGAACAAAGATCTCGATATACTGCCCATGAGCCCAACCGCGAAAAATGGAGGGGAGACATGGAAAGAGTCTTCACCAAAGAAGACAGTGAGATGGCCAAGAGACATGAAAAGATTCTCAGTCACTGATTATCTCAGACAAACGCACAACAAGACAAGGTCCTGCACCAGGCCAGTGGGAATAGTGTACGTCAGAGAGAGACGGCGAGTGCCGGTGAGGGTTTGGGGGGGGGAAGCCTTTGTACATTGGTGGGAATGTAACTTGGTTCAGCCTTGTGAAATTGATTCCTCAGAACATTATAAACGGCCCTGCCAAACTCTCTGGCAACTCCTGTCGGGGTTTACCCAGAAAGCACAAAAGCGTCTACCTGAAGAAGTCTTGTCTACACCCATGTTCCCAGAGCTCTGTTTGTGATAGCCCCACTTCAGAAACAACCCGAATGTCCAACAACAGAGCAGTGGTTCCCAAGGTTGTGGTAGGCAGAGCGTTGACCTAGTGTCTGTCTGCACAAGGGCCCGAAGCCTGAAGCAGCGGAGTTTCAAGGTCAAACTCCAGTCTCACAAGAAACTGATCTTTTTCACCCCTCAGAAAAAAGAAAGCTGTATGTATACACGGTGAGATACAACTCATCTGTAAGAAATGACAAAAATCTTACCTTCTGCTACATCTTGGGTAAAACTTGAAGAAATCCTGGGGAGTGAGATAACCCAGAAGGGTGAATAGTAGTAGATGCCTCACAACATAGGTGGAATTTAAGAACCAAATAGAAACACGGGCGGACACGCTAGTTGTGGTCTATTCCAGCAGGACTGAGAACGCTAAAAGGGGAGGAAGGAGAGGTGGAGAAAAACATCGTGGTGGAGAAAAACTCGGTTTGATGGTGGGACTGCTCTGTGGACACCTATCACGGGGAGATGAACTACTGGATGACAACTGTCTGATGAAGCATCTCCCCAGTCAAGGGATGAGCAGTCTCCCGCACTCCACTTCCCTTGCACCTGCCTGTCCTGTGCTTCCCTCAGCGTGTACTTCCCATGGCCTCCGCTGCTCTGGGCACTTCACAGAAGGGGGATCAAAGCACGTCTGTCCTTTGGTGTCTCGCTATTTCACTGCGTGTTTTCAAGGTTGATCCGTGTTGTGGCATGTGTCAGCACTTCATGGCTGAGGAACGTCATGTGAGTGATCACCCAACATTCTGCTAACAGTACCTACCTTTTCCCTATTGTAGGTAACGCTGCGCTGAGCATTGACATACGAGCAGCTGTTGGAGGGCTTCCCCCGATTATTTAGGGCCATATGTGCAGGGGTGGAATCACTGGGTGATTTCCTAATTCTGCCTTTGAGGAACCATTGAGTTTTCCTTTCCTACAACTGCACCTTTTTACATGTCTAGGAGAGATGTATGAGGGGTTTGACTTCTAATCCTTCCCAACAGTGTTGCTTTTAACTGTATTCATTTAAAAACGGTGCAGGGGTATCTTGTTGTGATTTGTATTTCCTTAGTGACCAGGAATGTTGACTGTCCATTCATGCGTTTATTGGCCATTTGTACAGCTGCTTTGGAGAAATGCCTATGCACAGCCTTTGCCTGTTTTAAAGTAAGGCTTGTCGATGCCTGTCTGTCTTTGCATCGTTGGGGACTCTTCATGTTTTAGATATTAGACAGTTGGGGATTATACAGTCTGCAGTCAATTTCTTCTGTAGGTGTTGTTTCACTTTCTTCACGTTGTCCTTTGGATAGACAGCTTGGGAATTTTAGTCAGGTCCAGTTCATCTGCTTTATTCTTTTTTTTTAATTACCTTTATTTATTTGGATAGAGACAGCCAGAAATCAAGAGGGAAGGGGGTGATAGAGAGGGAGAGAGACAGAGAGACACCTCCAGCCCTGCTTCACCACTCATGAAGCTTTCCCCCTGCAGGTGGTGGCCGGGGACTCGAACCCAGGTCCCAGGTCCTTGCGCACTGTAACCCGTGTGCTCAGCCAGGTGCGCCCCCAGCTGCCCCTCATCTGCTTTATTCTGTCTCTTCTTGTGGCGGCCCATTGAGAAAAAAACTGCCAGAAGCAAGTCATGAATATTGTACCCTTTTTCAAGAGTGCCATGCTTAGTACTTAGGATGTTTTTGGTCTTGATACCTCTCAGTTAGTGTTTCTATTTGACGCACAGGGCCGACTTTCATTCTTTTGTAAATGTGGATCTCAGTGTCAGATGTGAGCTGAGCCTCCTCCCGCACTGGTCTTGGCAACCTGTTGAAAATCAACTGTGGATACAAGTGTTTTTCTGCTCTGACTGGCTTTGTATCTCTGTCTGCCTGCCTGCACCTCAGTGTTCCGTTACCTTCAGCTTTCCACGTTTTGAAACCCAGAAATCCGAGACCTCCAGCTTTGTTCTCTTTTCAGTGTTGTTTTGACAAGTATTTGGGGTCTCTTGGAGCCCCCTGTAAATTGTAGAGCAGGTTTTTCTGTTGTGCTTGTGTATTGGGGGAGGGTGGGGAGTATGAGTGCCTTGGAAGTCATGGTAGCAATTACAGCGTATGCTTGAATAGACCTTTTGGGTAGTGCTAATCCAACAATACTCACGTGGACATCTCTGCTTCTTTCAACAGTACTTTATGATTGTCAGTGTACAGTTTTGTGCCTTCCTAATTATGTTTATTTTTATTTCTAATTCCTTTTTAAAAAATCTTATTATTGGATAGAGACACAGAAATTAAGATGGGAGGAGGTAGAGGAAAAGAGAGACACCCACAGCCCTGCTTCACCACTCGTGAAGCTTTCCCCCTGCAGGTGGGGACCAAGGGTTTGAACCCGGTCCTTGTGCACTGAAATGTGTGCTCAGCCAGGTGCACCACCGCCAGGCCCCCTCTAATCCTTTGAAATGTTATAAATGGAAAAGTTTCATATCTTGATTTTCTTCATTGCTACTTTATTGACATGACTTTTGATATTGGTCCTGCAATTCCGCTGGATATATTAGCTCTCATAGGTGTATGTGTGAGTGACAGGTAAGGCCTTGTCATCTGTGACCGTAATCTTACTTCTTCCTATTGGGATGGTCTTTGGTATTTGTCTTCTTTTTCCTGCCTGATTATTCTGCTTAGGGCTTCCAGTACTGTATTTATAAGATAGGGTAGAGGGGGGGGGTCCTTGTTTCTGAGAAAGGAGCTTTCAGTCTTTGACCCCTTGAATATATTAGCTGTGACTAAACAGATACATGGCCAGTTGGCTTTTCTTGTCCTCCTCACCTCTTCCGTGTCAATACAAATGATTGAACTTAAAAGAGAGGGCTGGGCAGTGGCTCACCCAGTTAGGCACATGATACTATATGCAAAGACCTGTACAAGGATCCAAGTTCAAGCCCCCACTCCCCACCTTCAGAGGGAAAGCTTGACAAGTGGTGAAGTAGGTCTGCAGGTGCCAGTCTGCCTAACTCTCTCCCCTCTCAATTTCTCTGTCCTATTCAATAAAATATGAAAAAGGGGGTGGATTTGTAATGCCAGTACCAAGCCCCAGTGATAACCCTGGTGGTAATATATATATTCTTCAAATATAATTCAGTTCACCACAGTTCAGTCTCAGATCATATCTGCTTCCTTAAATATCTCTATTTAAAGAATGCCATATGTACATTAGATCTTTTTTAAAGAGAAAAGACCAGCCTCTTTACTCATTTACTTTTTGCCACCAGGCTTATCAGTGGGGCTCAGGGCCTGCTCAGCTCACCAATCTTCATCTTTTCCTTCTGTGGGAGAATCGCCTAGAGCTCTGCTCCACTGCTTGCGAAGCTGCCCAGCCACGGACAGGGGTCGAGGGCTGAAATCTGGGTCACTGTGCTTTTTTTTTCTTACTAGAGCATTACTAAGCTCTAGTCACCCAATCTGGTCCCCTACGCCTACACTGAACTTCTCTGTTCCAGTCTCTTGGAAACAGAGTTGGCAGTCAGCTGAGGTCAAGAACAAACACCTCATCACAGACCCCTGCAAGCGTCAACCCGGCTTTGACCTAGCACGTTATGATTGGGCCCTCCTCAATCGCTATCGAACAGGCCATGGCCGGTGTGCCGCTATGTTCCATCGCTGGGGAGCCAGAGACGACCCGAACTGCCCCTGCGGCTCCAGACAGACTATGACCCACATAGTCAACGACTGCCACCTCTCCAGATTCAAAGGAGGTCTCGAAACTTGACATCAGGCTCAACCTGACGCTGTTGACTGGCTACGGAAGAAGGGCAAACGCTAGAAGAAGAAGACTAAGCTCTGATATTTTTACCAGAGAACTGCTCACCTTTGGCAGTACAGGACTGAACCTGAGACTTGCTGTTGCCTGACTGCAGGGACGGTTTCCCCACCCCACGACGTATTTTGCCCCTGAATATACACGTATATATTAACCAGAGCACTGCTCTGCTATACGGTGGTGCGGGATTGACCCTGGGGCCTCAGAACCTCAAGTACTAAGGGCTTTTTGCATAGCTATTATACTGTCTGCCCAGCCCGATATATTGTGGTGGTGCTAATGCCAAGACTCATGTTTCGTATTGTGCCCATGGAAAAAGAGGTTTGCATCACCTCAGACAAATGGGAGGAAGTCAGTTCACTTCCTCTTCACACCTTTTATCACAAAGTATTTATTAAAAATAACAACGGTAAAAATGATACATACATGGAAGTGAATGAAGATTTACAATCATAAAGGTACAAAAAAGACAACACTTAGGTTACAGTTCTATAAAACCTTTTAACACTGATCAGGCAGACATAAAAAGGAGGGAAAAAATCCTTTTAGTATATGTTCTTTGAAACCTATTTCCTGACTAAAATAATTGTTGAAACAACAACAACAACAAAAAACCAACACATAGAATAAGGCAGAGCTGCATTCAAAATCTCCAGTTCTCTGTTTATGCTACAGTGAATCTTTTTATCCACTGAGAACTTATTTTTCCATTTTTAAATGAAGGCAGAGTATGTGTTACTCATATTTAGTGGATGGGAATCCAAGATTCAGATTTATAGTCATTTGAATACTTATAATTAACATTCAGATTTTAAGATAGTTTTTGGTGAGACCTTTGTACATTATTAACTTTCCTCTACTTTCCCTCTAAGAATCTTGATTTGGGAAGCATTCTTCCCTTGACAAAACAAGAAAAGTGTTCTTGTTTGTCTGTGGAACCAACAGTCAGGCTTACAGGCTGGTCAAAGAAAGTATTAAAGAGCTGGGCCAAGCACCAGGGCTCCACCTTCAGTGAGCCGTGAGCCCTCTGGAAACTCCAGCTTCACTGTCGTTCTATCTAGAGATGGCATCAGGTTCCATTGTCAGCGGCCCCTCCTAGTTCTAACAGTGTATGTGTCCGCTGAACCAGCTACGTCAGTGCAAAATCACTCGTCTGTGGAGAGGACTCACAGTGCTGTCTGTGTGCAAATTTCATAATCAGTCCCCAGTTGCTTTATAGTGAAAATGAGTTATTGACACTGGATTTACCCACTTCCAGTCAGGGCTCATGCCCTCACACACAGAGATATGCTCAATTCTGACTGAAAATCTCAAAAATGTGTAAGTACTATAAGAAAAACTGGGAACTTCTGAAAACTCGTAATGTGTATTTTTATATGCTGGGTTTGCCCTCATAATCTCCCTGATAAGTAACACTCAGTTTGGACCAAAGTTCTAGCCAGATTTTAGAAATTATTTCTGTTCCTTACAGGTCAGAACAACTTGATTTGGAAGCACTTTCCAGTCAGCTGTCATCAGAATCTTCTCCTTTTCTGCAGAGAAAGATGCCGCAGTGTGTGTGTTGCCGGCAGGCTCTAAGCATACAGAGGTGTCTGTTACCATTGATCCTAACTATACAGCAAAAGAATCTCCTGGGGCTTCCAAACTGTCCGACAATTCCTGTATTTTTCATTTCTATCTTCTTTCATCGTCACCGTAGACTTTGTAATGCACAAAGCAGTGTCTCCTACCTCCTCAGTTTCTCAGACAAGCCCAAGCTCTCCAGGTATAATACCTGGGGTTAACTAAATGACTTCTTTGCAGACTGTACTCATTGCCAGTCTCCGAGCCTCTTTATTTTTTTAGACAGACACACTGACTGAAATCACAGGCCTGGAGCTTCCTTCAGTGTGGAGCCGGGCAGGCAACCTGGGCCACAGGTGTGACAGAGCCACACACAGTCCGAGTAAGCTATCTCGCTGGCCCGCTGAGCCTCCTTTAAAAAAATCATGATAATAGAGTAAATGTTTCCGGTGTATGAGTGTCTGTGGAAAGTGAGGAGAACCAGGACCAACTTTGTGGCAAAGTTTCCTAACTTGGGAATTTCCCAGGGGTGTAGACGGATGGACTGGAGGGAGCGTTCTCTCTGGGGCGGGTCAGAAGGGTGTAAACAGCTGGAAGGCTAGTCGTTCAAAGTGGGTTTTTTAAAAAAATTTTTTTAAGAAATGCACTTTAAAACATTTTCTCTTATGAATGTTTATTGTCTAAATATGGCTTAGTTTATGCTTATAAAAATGTTAGACATTTCATTTATTGATTTTTATTTTGAAAAGGGTCCTAAGGCAATTCTTATACAATTGGAAGCAAAGGAGAAGTAATGTGGCTAGGCTTTTATAGTTCCTACTTGTGAAAAATAGCGCAGTTCTACGAGAGAACTGTTTGACACTAACTTTTCTCCTAATACTAGAAAATCTATAAATCATTTACATAGATAAATGGGAAGAAGGCACAGCTGGTTATTAGTACAAGCATATACAGAATCGGAGAGACAGAAGCTTCACATCCTTATGCTACTGAGAGCCCTTAAGAACAGCTCTGCACTGTCAACAGTGTTTGCCACTTAAGAGCTAAGAGAATATAAAAAATCAGAACTCACTTAATGCAGAACAGATGGTCGTATATACTTGAATATAAAAATGTATTAAAATGCTAACATCAACCTAGACCAACCATGATGTGAAAAGTGCAAACCAAATTATAGAGGGCTTCACAAGGTCCTTTGAAGACGGGCCAACTCGCCCGTGGAAGCAAGCTAATGAGTCTCTCTTGTAGCTGGACGTCATCAGGACTTGTGAGAGCTTGAGGAGAGCAGTGCTGGCGAGGCGGCTCTGTCCAGACTGGGGACCGGCACCGGCATGGGGCTGTTCAGCAGTGTTGGGAACTGTGGAGACATGAGGTGTGCAGGAGTCATCGCAGACACCGGAGCAGCGGCCTGAGCGGCTGACAGCCCCGCGCCCAGCTGGGCCTGTCCCCGCCACCCTGTGCTCCCGAGGGGCGAGCTGGAGATGACGGCAGGACCACAGGAGCAAGCTGAGGCCAGACGTGTACACCTGCCTGTGACACTCCACATACGGTCGGTAAGTGCCGACAGTGCGCCTTGACGTTGGCCAGCACTTGTCCAAAGCCCGCAAAGACGCTCCAACTATAAACAACATGTTTTTATGTCCACAGGTTCAGAAAGCAAGATACCTTTGGGAGCTGAGGAAGGATTCTTTCTAATTAAATGATCAGACAGTAAGTGCCAAAACTTGAGAGTCAAGTTCTTTTCTATGTGAAGGTGTTCGGTTGTTGGGACAGTCACAACTTCTGACACCCAGTTTATGCTTTAAAGGAACACACCACACACACACACACACACACACACACACCACACACACAGTAGATTATCCAGGCGTGGGGCAGTGGTACATAAAGGACAGTGTGTGAGGACCCAGGTTCAAGCTCTGGCCCTCAGCCTAGCAGGGAGGCTTCCCAAGTGGCCAAGTAGTGCTGCATGTGTCCCTCTCTCTATCCAGTAGATCATCTGCCTGAGGTCACACTGTCAAAATGGGCTCCTGTGTTTAACTCCCCTTCCGTCGAGGCAAGTTAAATATCAAACTGGAGCCTTGACACGTCAGCACTAAAGCGCTGTGCCCGGCGCCTTAGAGCGTCTCGTCTGGAGCCTGTGGCGTAAGCTTGACTGCTCTCCCTGCCCTTTTCTTTCTGTTGCCATGAAGGCTTCAAAGTCCAGGGTGACTTTCACAGAGGGGTAAAGGTGACAGCAGACACACTATCCGGGCGAGCTAGTGGAGGGGGTGTCACAGAAGGTCTTCCCCACCTCTGACGGGCTTCTCCGGACAGACAGAAGGAAAGAAAGCACAGCACTGAAGCCGCCTGTGCACTGGGGGCCTGGGCTGCACACTACCCAAGGGGGCTGTTCGGCCGCCCCTGGCCCCAGTTTAAAAGAGAAAAAGTTACTTAAACAGCTCAGTTTGTTTTGCCACCAAGGTTATTGCTGGGAGTCTGTGGCTGCGTGACTCCACCATTCCCAATGTTTTTCTTGCCCCGTAATGTTAGGGGGAGACCACAGGACTGCTCCCCACTCTCAAGCTTGCCTCTGACATGGTGCTCCCACTTCTTGGCTGGGGACTCTACCCCGGGTCCTCACACATGCCCCCCCGGAGTTTATCCACAATTGTACAAAAGCTTTTGAGGTCTACGCTCCTGTCCACTGTCTCCACTGGTGTGAACTCTGGAAGATATTTTCACTTTTGTTTTTGCTGACCTTTCTAATTTTTGACATACGGTGTTGATTTCTGTCCACTGCTCGTTACGTGTTCCGCTAGTTTCCGTGACGGTTGAGTCACCTTTAATTGGACTCGTGGGCCATTTCCCGCCATCACACGTCACTACAACGCCTGCTGCCTCAAGTCTGAGGGTCGCTAGGGGCCTGGCCCCATGCACACGTCAGGGCTCTGCTGTGAGCAGTGTGTGATGGCTGCCTTAGCTTCCTCGTCTTTTCAAGTAGACTTGTCGGGCTGTAGCGATTAAATGAGAAACCGCAGCACGTGTTTACAGCAGCATCTCAAAGAGTTGTTAGCTTTCAACAAGTAACCGCGGCCACTTTCTCAAACCCAACTCAAGTTCTCCCTCGCAACTTCTCTCTGGTTTGAAAGATGGCTGTTTCAGATCGGCATCTGGACTAGCGTAAATCCTCCCCTTTTCCCGACTCTGCTGTGCTCTCTGGCCCTGCTCTCCGTGAGCACCAGGGAGGACTTTTTTTTTTAATATTTATTTTATTTTTTCCCTTTTGTTGCCCTTGTTGTTTTATTTTTGTAGTTGTTATTGTTGTTGTTGTTTCAGGGAGGACTTTCTAACCAGAGACTCACACTGCTCTTTCAGAAAAGCCCCCAT